>NW_008580160.1:1372528-1374596 GCF_000520115.1 Aphanomyces invadans
TTGATCATCGGCGATTTCGGCAACGCTGAAGCGTTTCGCACAATCACGTCATCTTTCCCCACATCCGCATTGTCCATTTCTTCTGCTGCGGTGTACTACCTCTGTCCCATTTATATTGCTCCAAACTCGGCGCTCCAAATATGAACCCAACATTTCAAGAATGTATGGAACATTCATATATCATTTCAAAGAGGAAAGCATGAGCCATCCAATGAACGCAGCAGAGGAAGATAATTCCACCAATCAAAAGAGATACGAGACGAAAAGGGATGTATACTCAATCTCATACAAAACAGAAAAATCCGGATATAAAAACCTTTATCCGAATACAAGGAAATTAGCAAAAAAAGACAAAAACCCTCGTAACTCAGCCATTTTTGCTCCGTTTTCGCTCATTTTTAGCGCAAAATCACCGCGCTGCTACGACGCATCGTTTGCACCCTTCCGCGCGCGAAAATATTCAGTATTGAGCGAGAAGCGCGCGAAAAACCACTTTTCTTCTTGAAATGGCCGGCGAACGCAAGCCCAACCTATCAAACAATGACCGTCGAGCCATCATTCACAGCCTCTTACCACTCCTTATCAATGGCGAGCTTCCTCGTGGGGCCTTGGTCAAGGTCGCTGAGTTGTTTGGCGTTGCACGCAGTACTGTGAGACGAGTCTGGCTTCGGGCATCAGTTGGGAACGACAGCAAGCATCAGTACCTTGGTAACACGAATTCAAGGTTGAAGGGTAAGGCCGGTCGCAAGAAAGCACACCCCAACCTGGCGCAGCGACTCAAAGCAGTTCCCAAGATTCGTCGCACCACCTTCCGCTCCATTGCCTGTGCCCTCAACATCCCACGAGCTACTCTCCACCGCTATTACAAGGCTGGCGCTTTCGTCAAGTACTCAAGTGTTGTGAAACCCGCCCTCACCCAGGCAAACAAGGCAGCACGTCTGAAGTGGGCTCTCGACTCCGTCAAGTGCAATGGCTCCGGTGGCTTCTGTTTTGATGACATGATGAACGTTGTTCATGTCGACGAGAAGTGGTTCTTTGCGACACGTGTGAAGAAGACCTTCTACCTAGCTCCTGGCGAGAAGCCCCCGCATCGTACGGTCAAGTCCAAGAGATTCATCATGAAGGTCATGTTCCTCTCAGCGGTCGCCCGTCCACGGTGGGACCACGACCGCAATGAATGGTTCGACGGCAAGATAGGAACTTGGCACTTTTCCAAGTTGGTTCCTGCCCAGCGATCAAGCCGCAACAGACCCGCTGGGACGTTGGAGCTCACTTCAGTCAGTGTCACCAAGGAAGTGTACAAGAGGATGCTTATTGACCATGTCATTCCTGCCATCAAGTCCCGTTGGCCCTGTCAGTCGTCAAGAGAAGTGTACATTCAGCAAGACAACGCCCGTCCTCACGTGGCGCCTGTGGACAAGGACATTGTGCGTGAGTGTCAACGTGGCGGATGGAACATGAAGTTGATGTTTCAGCCGCCGAACTCACCGGACCTCAACGTTTTGGATCTGGGGTTCTTTCGTGCAATTCAGTCCCTCCAAGAGCAAAATGTTTCTCGTACGATGGCGGACATTGTTGCAAACACTGATCGGGCATGGGCGGAAGTCGACAGTGTGTCCCTGAACTCAAACTTCATGACGCTACAAGCTTGCATGCTGGAGGTAGTTCGCTGTGGTGGAGGCAACAACTACAAGATTCCCCACGCGAAAAAGGTGACCTTAGCGGCCAAGGGGCTTCTACTTGAAACTGTGAAGGTTGATCCTGACGTGATCAATGTGGGGATGGGTCTTCTAGGCGAGTGTGATTTGACCTCTATGGTACTCCAACTTGCCAGTGAAGTGGCCCTTAGTCTCGAAATGAGTGACTTCTGCTCTGAGCT
This sequence comes from Aphanomyces invadans, assembly GCF_000520115.1. Taxonomy (NCBI): domain Eukaryota; phylum Oomycota; class Saprolegniomycetes; order Saprolegniales; family Verrucalvaceae; genus Aphanomyces; species Aphanomyces invadans. The sequence goes on from NW_008580160.1 coordinate 1,374,408, forward strand.
CGAAGAGCTTGGTCTTCAAGGTGAAGATGACGAAGAGGACGATCTTGCACTCTCAAGTCTTCTCAACTTAAATTTAGACTAGGTTTTTGTATTGATTTCATCCAAATGTGAAGTGTTGCACTCTTGGAGCAAAAATTATGGAACTTCAAGAATTTTCTTTGGAGCAATATAAATGGGACAGAGGTAGTA
>NW_008580160.1:1379254-1382570 GCF_000520115.1 Aphanomyces invadans
TTACGAGTAACTTGCACCAATCGTTGGTAGCCGTCAGCATGGAGAGCCAACCGAAGTGGATCAGTTTGCTGGGTTTCTCCGCATGCAGCGCCGCACCCAACGGCCGGGGTACTACCCGCCTGTCCATTACGAGAACATGGAGGCATGGAGGCATCCACGTACGAATCCTACTGCGTCGTTCTCCAGGCCAGCCCACACAAACGTATCTTTCACGGCATTGCGGACGCGTCGATTCGGCAATGTTCCGCGGCCCCTTGGTGCGCGATGATGCACACCTGCTGCTGCTAGTCGGCGGCCCCAGACGGAATCCAGATGCTTTGGCCGTCGACCAGCAGGTTTCGGGCCTCCTCTCTGAACGTTCCGCGGCGGTACTTCGCCCGCCACCAGAGCCGCCGTCGTTGGCACTGTTCAATTTGCCTCGTCAAAATTATTCGGATACTTATCCGTACGACCTGTTTGTACGCCATCAACCTCTCTGCCTCAAGATCAAGGGCTTTGCCAACGTCGTGCCCCATGGGGAGCAGCGTCAAAAGGACTGCGCGCAGTAGTCACGGGACCGCCTCGGCCTCGCCCACTAATTTGCTGCACCGGATGCGGTGATGACATCGTACCTACTTTCTGGGCTACTTTGCTATTATTTGCCGAAACGCTTCAATTAATTCACCAATCACAGATAACAACAATGCGGATGCTGGAACCTGGACGGTCCAGATGGCTACAACTACGGCTGGGCCGACCGACGGGGCGACACGAACAATATTCCAAGCGCCAGAATGGAGGTGGCTGGGTCATGGTCTGGAGTGGTTTCAGCAGCAAGGGCAAGGCTGAGTTGGCGAATCTGGATGGCAGACAAGATGTGAAAGCCTATATTGACACCATCTCGAACTTCATGTTGCCCTTTGCCTACTCCAAGCACCGCAACGATTACAAGTTCCAACATGGCAATGCTTCTTCGATCCACAAGGCTCCCATGGTTTTGGACTGGGTCAAACAACCGTAAGTGACAGTTGACGATATCAATTGGCTGTTGTATCTCCCGCCTTATCGCTAGTCGGAAGCTCTTTGTCCGGAGGTTGATTCCAATCGTAAAGTGACTTGTATTCATACAACTTGGCTGGCCTTAAGTCACCAGTGAAAGGCTCTCGTTCTAACCACCCGCCTGACCCGCATACTCGACTGTACTCGATGCGCCTACTAGCCGCCCTAGACTCTTCGCTAATGTGAACCAACCCTTCGCGATGATCACAGAGGACTGCGACATTGAACTCTTCCCCCTTTAGGAAGTCTTTTCCTCCCACTGCAACGAAACTCCAAAGGCCTCATAATTTCTTGCATGCCCGCCTTCGCCCAGTTCGCGTGGGCCCGACATCTCATCACGACCGGCACGTCCGCCTACAACTAGTCGGCCGGCTCCCAGAAGGCCTCGAACCGTCCAGACCGATCCAGTGGACCAGAATCTGGTACTACCCATCCACTTTCCGCAGGCCGTCCAACTTGGCCACATGGAACCCTTGATCGTCAAATACAATGTGTTCCACAAGGTATTCGGCGAGCTCACGGCCACCTTCACTGTACATCTTCAACCGGTATATGTAGTGGGCCGACAGGCCATACGGCGGCAGCAGCTATTAGGTTTTCATGATGTAGTCAGTAAGGACACCTTTCTCGGCCCTTGACAGTTCAGAGTCAACTTTTTGGGCTCCCGACACACGTGGCCAACCAGCTCAAAATCCCCAGACGTAAAGGTCAACAAGGTCACCCCCCGGCGCTTGTCGTTAAGTGCGCGCGCTTGGGCCCGCTTATTGGTCCCAGAAGTCGCGACGTCCCGGTTCAGTTGATCTAACGCAGCCTTGAGCTCCTGTACATGCTTCTTTCTGAGCCCCTCCAGGAAGTCAACATTCTTGACTACTTTTGTCCGTGGGTGGAGGAATGTAATGAGCGGCATCGACGCAAGCAGCACCGTGAACACTGTCACCGGCGCTTCGTTACCCAACATGTCGCTGGGCAAGTGATTGAGCGCTCCCTCGACCAGCGGGATCAGGTGGTGCCACTCGTCGGCACGCAGATTCACCACGCTGAGGATCAGACGCTTAACCACGTCGACCGTGCTGTTGGCCCACGGGCTGTAGGCCGTGGCAAAGTTGTGATGCGGTTCCATTATCCTATTCAGCCACTCCATCATTACGTTGTTGAAATGCGAGCCCTGGTTCGAGACTCACGTCTTGACACAGCCAAATGTAGTGAACAAGTCCATGGGATCCGCCACAATCGCCGCGCCGGATCTCTTGTCTCGCCGGGGTACAACAGCACAAAACCACTGAGATCGTCTTGGATTACGAGTAACTTGCACCAATCGTTGGTAGCCGTCAGCATGGAGAGCCAACCGAAGTGGATCAGTTTGCTGGGTTTCTCCGCATGCAGCGCCGCACCCAACGGCCGGGGTACTACCCGCCTGTCCATTACGAGAACATGGAGGCATGGAGGCATCCACGTACGAATCCTACTGCGTCGTTCTCCAGGCCAGCCCACACAAACGTATCTTTCACGGCATTGCGGACGCGTCGATTCGGCAATGTCCCGCGGCCTCTTGGTGCGCGATGATGCACACCTGCTGCTTCTAGTCGGCGGCCCCAGACGGAATCCAGATGCTTTGGCCGTGGACCAGCAGGTTTCGGGCCTCCTCTCTGAACGTTCCGCGGCGGTACTTCGCCCGCCACCAGAGCCGCCGTCTTTGGCCACTCGAAATCCTTCCACTGCAGGGTGATACCACTGTCATCAGGCTGCACACACGCTGAGATGCGCCTTGACAGCTGACGCACCCCAACGGCTCAAGAGGTCACCCACACGTTCTCACCTCCCTACATAAATTTGATGGTGTACGGAAAGGAGGTCATCGTCAGAGCCCAGCGTTCAAGCTTCTGGGCTTGGTACCTTGCCATGTTCTGCTGCTATCCCTCGGCGTTGAAGATATACATGAGATTTTTTGTGATCTGTGAACAAACGAAAAACTCCAAGACGCACCAGCAAGTAGACCAAGCGCTTGCAGCTTTCGGTCATCGTGAAGGCTTCTTTCTCGACGATGGGCCACCGCTCGCTCGCACCTGTGAACCACACACTTATTTAACGCTATCGGCTCGTATCATTGGTCGAAGCGCCAGAGTCAGATCCTCTAAAGGGACTTGTGTAGAGACGCACCTCAGAGGCCTTCACTCGCATCCGTGAACACGCAGACCATCAGGTCGGCTCGTGGGTGCACCAGGAGAATCATAGACATTATCATGAGCTTGACCTTCTTCGCGCTGCCAGCCGACTTTGT
>NW_008580160.1:1392408-1393067 GCF_000520115.1 Aphanomyces invadans
CGAAATAGCCTGCAATTTATTACAGACCTGGCTATTCAAGAAAACTCAAGCATCGAATCTGTAATCCTTGCAGCTACCGACCGTCAATTGGCCAGATATCGCGAAATACGAAGAAAAAAGGCCGAGGAACGGAAAAAGAATAAAGAAGAAGAAAGTAAAAAAGAGTAGGAATTCAAAAGGAGAGAAAAAAGAAAGAAAAGAAAAAGGGAGAAAAAGAACAGGAGAAACATGGAGAAAAAAACGAATATGGAACAAATACTTCAAACATTGCTACAACCAATTCAACGCCAAGAACGCATTATAGAAGCTGTCGCGCAGACGCAGAACATGCAAGTACAAACACTGCAAGCAGCAAATGAACGCGCTGCTCAAACATAAGAAGTCAAAGTAGAAGGCCCTACAATGCCCAAGTACAGTGCTGGGCAGTGAAGATAGGTACACTTATATTTTCGTCGTAAAGTCGCTTATTTGTGTCCAATCAACACAGGGTTTGAAGCGCTTGTAGCAGCTGTCAAAAAGCAACATAGAGTTGTTTTTAAATACCCTTGACGTTGGGTTCAGGCCGAGAAAAGTAAAAAAAACTAAAATGAATGGACTTTGAGCCTGGACAGAAAGATAGGTACATTGCTGGAAAATCGTCATTTCTGGTCGTTCAGATC
>NW_008580160.1:1402307-1402930 GCF_000520115.1 Aphanomyces invadans
GAGCTCAAGTAAGATTAAACATGATCTTAATCTTAATGTTTCTGCTCGTACGATACGCCGTATCCTTTCTGTATCGCCTTTCCTCAAGTACAAGAAACGAAAGGCAAGCCCTCGCCTGACTCACCGACACAAGGAAGCACGTGTCGAGTGGGCAATGGCATACGTGGACCTTGGCCACGCTTGGGACCGTATCATCTTCTCGGACGAGAAGAAATTTTACCTGGATGGGCCAGACGGCCTCCAGCACTGACCTCTTGAAGGAAGAACACACCTTCCTGAGCCGTCAAAACGGTGGGGGGCGTCATGATTTGGGCCGGTTTTTCAAGCAAGGGGTTGACCGAAGTTGCCTTCCTGCAAGGACGTCAGAACTCCAATGCCTACTGTGATACTATTGCGGACTATCTCCTGCCCTTTGCCCACGCCAACCACCCCGAAGGTTTTGTTTTTCAACAAGACAATGCCAGCATTCATGCCAGCAACGAAACGTAGTCGTTTTTGGCTGAGCACGAAATTCCACTTTTGAGCTGGTCTTCGCTCTCGCCGGATCTGAATCCGATCGAAAACGTCTTGGGATACCTGGTGCGGAAGGTATATGCCAACGGGCGTCAATTTGAGACCGTAGA
>NW_008580160.1:1410640-1418431 GCF_000520115.1 Aphanomyces invadans
CCGTGAACACGCAGACCATCAGGTCGGCTCGTGGGTGCACCAGGAGAATCATAGACATTATCATGAGCTTGACCTTCTTCGCGCTGCCAGCCGACTTTGTGGTCGTATCCAGCCAGCACTTGTCGTGACGACATGTTGAGCTCGGAGCACGCAGGGGTGCTTGCACGCATCCAGATGGTGGCAGACGAACTGCTGCAAGTCCGCGGTAGTCGTCAGTACCGACAGTTCCCATTACCCTTATATGTGCGTCGGAGAATGGTCCACCTCATCCTTGGACACCATCTTGCCTCACAACTCGACCGTCTTGAGGTATAAGTTGCACCTTTTGGGTTCAACTTCAAGCCATACGACGCACAGATTTGAACGACATAATCCAGCAACGCCAAGAGGTCCTCCGGAGCCTTCGCGCGGTCCAACATATACAGTGAACGACGGAATTACCCGCCTATCGAAATTTCACACTTGTACAACTATGCTTTTGACCAATAATATCCAAGAATTCAATTCACGCCCTCTAATTGGTTAAAAGTTTCAAATTTCCCGCCCTCACAACTCTTTTAAATTCAATGTATATTCGTTGGCAAGTCACTTCATCATTTATGCCCTCACCTCAACTCAATCCAAAGCGCTCATACCCCATTTCAGTCCGACTCCAAGCGCTTGGTTATCTCGAAACCATGTCCGACTATAAAGTGGCTGAAAGTTGGGTATACCACGCCGAACCATCCGGGATTGGATTAAGCAAAAATGGGACATCCTAGCCTACGACGGCAATAAAAAGCGCAAGAAACTCGGGCCTGGCGGGAGGCATGACCGTTGCGCCACCGCGTCAAACGCTTATCTTTGAAATGTGCCCATCGTATTGGAGAGCAAAAATACACAGGTAAGAACACTGTGAGACCAAATAGTCTCTAAAAAGCGATCGTTCCAAGTTTCATTACATTTAATTTTTGTTTCTCTTCAGTTTCCAAAACAAGATTCCGCATAATATAATCCTCTGGCAAAGCACCACTCATTCGATTGGCTACATTGACTAACGAATTTCGAAGTTAATCACCCAATAAAATGAATTCAAATCAGATTTGCTCGAAGAACAAGTAGGCGGACCATTCCGTCGCTCACTGTAGTCCAACCTCGCGATCACCGGGTGAAACAATTGGTCCGTAAAACTCAGGTTCACCGTCGACTGGAAGGATGCTACGGCATCTGTCCACCCCATCAACACATTTGTCGGCGAGTACAGGGTCTGCTGGGTCATAACGGTGTAGTAGTCTTGCGATTCCTCGTGCGACGGAAGCTGCCAATAACCTTTAAACCAATCCAACGTGAAGAACGCCTCCGACCCCACCAGGACTGTAGCGATCAGCGAATCGAATCGCGTAGATGTCACGCGTCGCCAAGAATCCAGCATGACAAAACAGAATTGTTGCATTATTGTATGTCACATACAAATATCAAGTACAAGAGCGACTGACGAAGATGTGACTACTTCAAGGATCGTAAAGACACGACGGATGTGGAGTTTTGAGGAACTCATAACTCGATCATAATCTCATTCTACAATTTGCCTCGCCTCGCACAGTTCGATCCTACCCCCCCCCCCCCGCTTCCTCCAGCGCCGAGCAGTTGCTACATTTGGCAGCACTTCTTGGTTAAAAAAACAGATCTCTGGTCGCCCCTTGTCCCTTGGTGTCCCTGGTGCCCCTACCACCGACTGTCTTTCTGAGCGGTTTTGTGGTCGTGAAACTTAGCATCACGCAATTCCTCCATCGGTTGGGCTGGACTTAATCTCTTCGGAGTTGTTCCGCAATCGTCGTAAGGAGTTGACATTGCAGCTGAGGTTCCGAATCCATACGCAGTCTTAGATTAATCGATCGATGACGGGTAAAAATATGCGTGTCCCTGAGGTACCATGCACAACTGATATAGCCGACATTTTCCCAGCCAGTTACGCAGACACAGTGCGTGAATTGCGCCAAGACATCTACCACTTAACCACCAATCAGCGCAAAGTAATTATCCGGCTTCGTCAACTTATACCCGAAGCAAGCAATTCCGACTCACGAAATAGCCTGCAATTTATTACAGACCTGGCTGTTCAAGAAAACACAAGCATCGAATCTGTAATCCTTGCAGCTACCGACCGTCAAGTGGCCATATATCGCGAAATACGAAGAAAAAAGGCCGAGGAACGGAAAAAGAATAAAGAAGAAGAAAGTAAAAAAGAGTAGGAATTCAAAAAGAGAGTAAAAAGGAAGAAAAGAAAAAGAACAGGAGAAAAAGAACAGGAGTAAAAAACGAACATGGAGCAAATACTTCAAACATTGCTACAACCAATTGAACGCCAAGAACTCATTATAGAAGCTGTCGCGCAGACGCAGAACATGCAAGTACAAGCACTGCAAGCAGCAAATGAACGCGCTGCTCAAACACAAGAAGTCAAAGTAGAAGGCCTTACAATGCCCAAGTACAGTGCTGGACAGTGAAGATAGGTACACTTGTATTTTCGTCGTAAAATCGCTTATTTGTGTCCAATCAAAATAGGGTTTGAAGCGCTTGTAGCAGCTGTCAACAAGCAACATAGAGCTGTTTTAAATACCCTTGACGTTGGGTTCAGACCGAGAAAATTAAAAAAACTGAAATGAATGGACTTTGAGCCTGGACAGAAAGATAGGTACATTGCTGGAAAATCGTCATTTCTGGTCGTTCAGATCTCCGTTGACGCTCCAAAAGACGGGTATACTTACTTAATGAACCCTTCAACCACTAACTTTGCCTACAGATGCCGAAGGGTAAATCGAGCTCAAGTAAGATTAAACATGATCTTAATCTTAATGTTTCTGCTCGTACGATACGCCGTATCCTTTCTGTATCGCCTTTCCTCAAGTACAAGACACGAAAGGCAAGCCCTCGCCTGACGCACCGACACAAGGAAGCACGTGTCGAGTGGGCAATGGCATACGTGGACCTTGGCCACGCTTGGGACCGTATCATCTTCTTGGACGAGAAGAAATTTAACCTGGATGGGCCAGACGGCCTCCAGCACTGACCTCCTGAAGGAAGAACAGACCTTCCTGAGCCGTCAAAACGGTGGGGGGGCGTCATGATTTGGGCCGGTTTTTCAAGCAAGAGGTTGACCGAAGTTGACTTCCTGCAAGGACGTCAGAACTCCTATGCCTACTGTGATACTATTGCGGACTATCTCCTGCCCTTTGCCCACGCCAACCACCCCGAGGTTTTGTTTTTCAACAAGACGATGCCAGCATTCATGCCAACAACGAAACGAAGTCGTTTTTGGCTGAGCACGAAATTCCACTTTTGAGCTGGCCTTCGCTCTCGCCGGATCTGAATCCGATCGAAAAAATCTGGGGATACCTGGTGCGGGAGGTATATGCCAACGGGCGTCAATTTGAGACCGTAGACGAGCTCAAACTCGAAATTTAGCAGCGGTGGAATGCCATCGACTCCGATCTGCTTCTGAAGCTTGTGGCATCGATGAAATCGCTGTTTTGCAGCTCTAGGACTCGTGTACGAAGTATTAAAATATAACGTAGCTCATTTTGCCTTCATACTTGCCTTATGTTTGTCAAATTGCAAAAGTGTACCTTTCTCAAAGGCCAGCTTTTATTTTGCAGAATATACAAAAGTGCAGATATCTCGAGCAGCATTCTATGTTTGTGAACTCTGAAGGTTCCACATCAATTGCTGCTGTGTGATGACGGCTTTACTCGGGCCAGTCAGTGTGTCGAAGGAATTTTGTGTCGGAAAATCATGTGTACCTATCTTCACTGTTCAGCACTGTATCACGGAAGAATGGATGAGAGTATCAGCCTCTATATTCATCAAGTCAACATCTTTTTCAAGGCAAAGAATCTGAATCCCCAGCAAGACCCTGCAACATAAGAGCGTTGCATCGCGCTAATCGTAGCCAGTTTTCGAGGATTAGCAGCCGCATGATATCAAGACCGCTTGCGTACAACAGGGAGATCGCCCGAAACATTAATAGAACTAGAAAATGAACTTCGCGAAGAATTCGAACCAGAAGATTTGCAAGACCGACTTCGCGACCATCTTTATGAATTGAAACAAGCCAATTGCGGAAACTTGATGGAATATGTTGCCAAGTTTAGACGCATCTGACCCAAACTTGCGACATGATAGAAAGAGACAAAGTATCCTGGTTTCAGCGTGGACTGCGCACACGAACGCGAGAAGAAGTCCAGTACCGACGATGCCACCAAACCGCCCTTGTTGATTATGAGCGTGCTCACAACTTTAGTCTCAACAGCCGCCCGAAGGATCATCGTCATCAGGACAGACGCAACAATTGCACAAGCTTCCAACGCCCTCAAGAACAACGCCATCACCAGTATCAAGATCAGCGCACCGTGGGATGTTATCACCACCCACGACATGAAGAAGACGTCAAGAAGACGTCGACATGGAAGTCGACAATGTTCAGTATCCCGTCCTACGCAAAGACCACAAGAGAAATGTTACAATTGTGGACGACAAGGCCACCGCGCAGCTCAATGCCGCAGTGCTCCACAGAATTCGTACACGCAACACCAGCCGAACATGAAGAATCGCCAGAACAGATATCAACGAGATAACCGCCCTACAAGCCGCCACATCAATGCTCAAGTGCATTTTGAAGATCACCATGAAGACGTTGAAGTTGAAGAAATTGAAGTTATCCAAGCTCATATCGTGGAAGAAACGAAACAGGACAAAGTAAATGAGAACACTCTGATAAGATCCAATGGCCTTATCGATTACAAACCGGCCCGTGTCCTCATCGACTGTGGTGACTCAAGCCTCCTGTGTCGCCCCGGACTTTGCGACACCATTGTAAATCAACGGAACGCCCTGATTGAAGGATATGATGGACATTCATCTGGGCTCAAACAAGTCAACGAAGTCACAGGAACCTTAGTATTGGAAGGATGGACATTTCCAGATCTGTCGTTTACTGAATAGGATCTCGGAAAGAATGACTTCGATGTCATTCTGGGAATACCATGGTTTCATCGTTACAATCCCAACTTCGACTGGAGAAATCACAAGTTACTCTCGATAAACAATGTGGAAAGTAAACCTGCCCCAAGTGTGGAGAATGCATGGATGATCAAGATCACCACCGTTTCAAGTGAAGTAAAGACGATTCCACCGCTAATACAGCAAGTTTTGGACAAGTACGCTATGGTGTTTCCCAACGCCTTACCTGACGCGTTGCCACCGAAGCGAGGAATTGAGTTTGACCTCACCATGCGTTCTGACGCAAAGCCGCAATATCGCCCGCCGTTTCAACTGTCGCAAGTCGAGCAAGCTTCCTTGGACAAGTTTATCAATGATCTCGAGCGAAAGGATTGGATTCAGCTTTCCAACAGTGACTGGGTATCCAATATCTTTGGTGTTCCAAACGGGATGAAAATGGTCAGATGAAATCCCGCAGTAAATGGTTACGCACAGCCACTCCCGACACTCCGATACGCTGGGTCTTAGACTACCGCTATGTAAACTCGCAAACTGCGGTCCCTAAAATCCCACTTCCCAACATTGAAGACCTATTCGATCGCGTGCATGGCAGCAAGATCTTCACCAAGATCGATCGGGCATCAGGCTATCACCAGATGCTGGTGGAACCGAAAGCAAGAAAGTACACAGCCTTTTGCACTCATCGTGAAGTGTATGAATGGGTCGTAGCGCCAATGGGCATGGCAGGCATGCCAGGAATTTGGTCCAGGCTAAGGCGCCGTCTATTCGACAAGTTTGACTTTGCAGTTGCTGTATGGATGACATATGTGTATTCTCTCATACCATGGAAGAGCATGTGGTCCACCTCACGGCAATATGTGATTTTCTCAAGGCCGAACAGCTGTATGCCCGTCCTCAAAGTGTGCCTTCGGCATGGAATCCGTTAACTTCCTTGGACACACGATTTCCAAGGATGGCCTTCAAGTCGACAAAACTAAAGTGCGTGAAAACGAGGAATGGAAAGAACCCCAAAACAACGAAGACTTCAGTAGTTTCATTGGTTTCGCGAGCTTTTACCGCAAGTTTATTCCGAACTTCTCCGACATGATTCGTCCTGCGAGTGACCTTTTGCGCCCGCGCACTCCATGGACTTGTCTTCTATAGATAAAAAGAAAAATGCAAACGAGCATTTTTGACCATCGAGTTAGCTTTGCAACAAGCACCCGTTCTTCAGCTTCCCAACTACACTAAGCCATTCATCGTTACCACAGATACTTCTGGTTACTGCTGTGGTGCAGTCTTACCCCAACTTGATAACGCCAATGACGACCGTCCCATCGCATTTATGTCAAAGCGCCTTGGCCCGCATTAAAAAAAGGCCAGCTCATGAAAAGGAATTGTACGCGATCAAGCTAGCTTTAGGCAAATGGCGTCACTACCTACATGGATCTCACTTCGACGTTTACACCGACAATCCGCCTGCAAATGGTTCATGCACACTCCAGTGCTTACGCTCAAGTTAACCCGTTGGTTGGATTTTTTCAGTACCTTCGATATTGTCTTACACCATCATCCCGGAAAGACTAATGTGGTCGCTGATGCACTATCTCGCCCTCCTCGTGACGACAACATGATGGTTTTTTGTGCATACCTGTGGTATCCGTTGCCAGCTTCATGTCGCCTGTATGGAAAATTTTCAACCGTTCCCACTCCTTTCAACATTGCCGTCTCATGAACTCTCGAAACTCGTTGGATCGCCCTTTTTAGGGGAGGAGTGTGATAACGAAAAAAGGCCTCTGATTCTCCAACGACATGTGATCAACCACACGCAACAAGTTTCGTACACCACTGTCGAAATGAGGAAGCAACAAAAGCCCGCTACGTCAAAGCATACAAGAACGATGCAGTATTCAAACAACAGACAAGGAAAGACAAGTTCATAATCAAAATGGACTCTACTTTCTCCGTTCAAAAGTTCAAATCTGGAAGCTTTGTGTCCCTAAAGATCACAATCGAACAGAGATCATCTACCAAGCGCATGATGCTAGTATTGCAGCTCATCCCGGAACACGACGCACAGCACTAAGCGTCGCCCATCGGTACTATTGGGATACAATGATGGAAGACGCAAAGTTATACGTGGCAACCTGTGAAACATGCAGCCGATACAAGACAAGTAGTTTGCGAGCGAATGGCAAAATGATTCCAATTCAAGCCCCGAAAGAATGTTGGCACACGATTTCAGCCGATTGGATTACAGGCCTACCTATGTCAAAGTCATGCAAGGCAATTTTGGTAGTAGTAGACAAGTTATCACAACGAGCTAAGTACTGTACATTCCACCAACCACGAAGGACGACGCTCCCGAAACTGCCAAGTTGTTCTTTGATCACGTTGTCAGGCACCACGGATTGCCAAGTGTCATTATCAGTGATCGAGACCCCAAGTTTACAAGTAACTTTTGGAAATCTTTTATGGAAATCATGAACATACCCCAAGCCATGACCACAGCCGGTCGAGCACAAGCCGATGGAGCAACCGAAAGACAGAACCGCAACTTAGAAGCCGCTCTCCGATGCCAAGTCTCATATCTTGGACACGATTGGGTTGATCATTTACCAACCATCGAATATGCACACCAAGGTCTCGTACAATTATCAACTGGATTAACGCCGTTTATAGACGATGTCGGCAGAACTCTTCGAAGGATATCGTCATCCGCGTCGTCATCTGCATCCTCCCAAATTTTGTCACTCGCATCGCCAACCTGTATGGACACGGTTTTCGTCATCTGCACCGTCACCCGTGTCGTCG
>NW_008580160.1:1427456-1428119 GCF_000520115.1 Aphanomyces invadans
CGTAGACGAGCTCAAACTCGAAATTTTGCGGCAGTGGAATGCCATCGACTCCGATCTGCTTCTGAAGCTTGTGGCATCGATGAAATCGCTATTTTGCAGCTCAAGGGCTCGTGTACGAAGTATTAAAGTATAACGTAGCTCATTTTGCCTTCATACTTGCCTTATGTTTGTCAAATTGCAAAAGTGTACCTTTCTCAATGGCCAGCTTTTATTTTGCAGAATTTACAAAAGTGCAGATATCTCGAGCAGCTCTATGTTGTGAACTCTGAAGGTTCCACATCAATTGCTACTGTGTGATGACGGCTTTACTCAGGCCAGTCAGTGTGTCGGAGGAATTTTGTGTCGGAAAATTATATGTACCTATCTTCACTGTCCAGCACTGTATCACGGAAGAATGGATGAGAGTATCAGCCTCTATATTCATCAAGTCAACACCTTTTTCAAGGCAAAGACTCTGAATCCCCAGCAAGAACCTGCAACATAAGAGCGTTACATCGCCCTAATCGTAGCCAATTTTCGACGATTAGCAGACGCATGATATCAAGACCGCATGCGTACAACAGGAAGATCGCCCGAAACATTAATAGAACTAGAAAATGAACTTCGTGAAGAATTCGAACCAGAAGATTTACAAGACCGACTTCGCGACCAAGTTTATGAATT
>NW_008580161.1:0-3213 GCF_000520115.1 Aphanomyces invadans
AAGACGTCTAGCGCATGACGTGAAGAGGGTGGTGAACTTTGGATGACAAAATTTTTCATTTTTTGTACCACTGGGATAATCCTATCCTCCCGTACTGAACAGTGAACGTGAAAAACACTCGTAAGCGTTGTACACACCATCATTAAACTTGTATGTAGCACATACAGTAGTAAGGGTATTTTCAAAATCAATGCAAAAATCGCGATGGAGTCACGGCTGAACCCTTACTGGCCGTACTGGGCTAGTTGACTGCTGCTTCGAATAGCTTCTGCGATTGCAGCCAATTTGAGGTAATCGCGATGCAAAAGTTCCATGATGTCGGGAAACTCAAGCAGGGCATGCTTGTAAAAGTCAAACCAGTAGATATCGGCGTGTGTTGGCTCCGGCCCAGTGAAGTACGGGCCGACCGTGCGCTTGTTGAGTGCGTCGAGAAGTCGCGGAAACACAGCGCTCTCAATAGTCGCCAGCCTTATCTTCTTGGAAGCTTCATCGTCGTCACTGTACACAATGTCGTTGTACTTGTCCCAGTTTTCCAATATTGCGTCGATCAACGAGTCCGCTTCAAGAGCCACCAAGTTCGATGCAGGGTACAGTCCCGCAAGCTTGGCGGCATAGCGAGCGAGAGCGAGGCTCTGTGCGTACACCTTGCCATTCGCCCTCAACGTTGGAATTTGACCAAACGGCAAGTGCAGCACGGTTTTGGTTGCACGCCAGTCTTGGAACTTGATGCGGACGTCGTCAAACGGGATGCCACCGTACGTGAGCAGCAGACGAATGAATTCCCCCCGCCCCGGCATGTCAAAGTACGTGAGTTGGAGGTCCGTTGGATGCGTCGCCATTGTAGCGTCAACTGAGCAATTTTCAATTTGGGCACGCGAGAACAATTTTGACCTTGCGATGGACAGCAGATCTGATTGGCTCACCAAGTGAATTCGCTGCGTTGACACTTGGCGGCAATGGCCGGTCGACCACATCGCGCGGTTTCGAGGAACGCGGTTTTGAGGTATGCATTCGCCTCAGCTTGATTGAACTGGGCTGGAAAAAGGCGCCTTTCCAATCCCCCTCGCATCGCTCGTCGATGTAACGCAGATCGCTCGCTTCCTGCGCACATTTCCTGCATGGCTACATCACTTTCGCACTAGCCTCCAATGTGACGAAATGTTGAAAACGCTGGAAAAGGAAGATGCAGCGGCGACCAAAGGTCTCGGTAGCAGACACATCCATTGCACAAATGGATAGTTTGTACATATCTGAAGCGATGCATGAGCACGTCTTCGGCGTGGTTGACTGTGTCCACGTTGGCATGTCTAGAACGAAATGGAGTAGTGCCAGGAGGTGTGCTGCATCTCCTTGGACAAGCTGCACAGTGAGTTGGCATTTCCAGCAACGACGAGACAAGGAACAGAGGAGAATATTGATTTCTTGGCGCGAGGCGATGAATTTTGTGCGAATTTTGAGTTGGCGCGATGACTTTTCCGGATGAGCGTTTTGTCACGAGGAAATCGCTCTCATTCTGCAATTTTTGCGGTCCGCATGTCGTCCTCGAAGCAACCATCGCTGGAGCTGACGTACTTTGACGCTGGCGGGCGTGCCGAGCCTATTCGATTGATCTTGGCGTATGGCGGCATCTCCTTTGAAGACGTGCGCATCCCTGGCAAAGACTTTCCTGCAAAGAAACCGTCGTTGGATCTCCCGTTTGGACAAGTGCCGACACTCCACGTCGATGGCAAAGTGTATGCGCAGAGTATTGCGATTGCACGATACGTTGCGACGCTAGCTGGTTTGTACCCCGAGAACCCGTTGGACGCGTTGGAAGCGGACCTTGCTGTTGACACCATCGTCGAAGCAACGATGACTTTTGTAAATGCAGCTTTCATGGAGCCGGACGAAGCGATGAAGGCCGAGAAACTTGCTGACGCAAACGACAAGGTTTTGCCGCGACTTCTGGGCGGTCTCGAGAAACGAGTTGTCGGACCGTTTCTCTTGGGCGATGCGGCTTCATTTGCTGACATCTACGTGTTGGACTTTTACACACAAATATGGACTGCATTTTCCGACCAACTCAAGTTGACCCCCGAACAACACCCAAAACTCACCGCTATTGCCAATCACCTGCGCAATTCAACCGAACTCGCGTCGTATTTGAACCCGAAGAAGCGAAAGTTGTCGTCCGAGTAATGAACTACGTTTCGTTCCATGACTTCATCTGGTCCTCAGTTGCGCCATTGTTACGGCTGAAAGCATCATCTCATGAAAATGCGCCAGCCTTTTGAGCGCGATGGGCAGACCTCGGGAGGTGGAATGCACATGAGGTCGGCACACAAACACTAGGTGTTTTGTGCTCGCCATTGAACGAGAGGTTTACTACTTTGAGCTTCAGCAAAATTCGACCAGTGCATCGTTCTTTTCTTGGGTTTATGGTTATGACCTAGTTGTCTGTGCTGCAGGTATCTCGGGGGCGTGATCCGATGCAGAAGGACCAAACCATTCGAGTCCTAGACTGGATCACCAAGACATAGAGTTGAGTTGCTGGGAATCGACTTCGTCAACCTGTCGACACCGCCAATCCAACATCGTTTCAACGAACACTACAAAATCCCAGCCAGCGCGTTCTGTGGTCTTGGCGCGAGTTGCCGTTTTTGCACGAGGATTGAAATTGGCGCCAAGATATGTCGGCTAATGCGATAATGATTGCCTGGATGCCCCCAACGAACCAACGCATTTCATATTTGGTTGGGGGGTGAACCAAACAATGCGCAACCGAGCTGTGTGTGCATCGGCGATCAAGCGCTTTGTACAGGGGCCTCTGACCTTGACGCAGATGTGCCATGCGTCGAGACTGACCAAGCTGGTACTTCGTGGAGCGATGGAGTTCAGCTCATGGGCAACGTCGTCCGAGGCACAACAGCGTATTGATCGCGGATGCGAATCCAATCATCGTGTGCGCGCCACGTACAAGCAGCATGAGTCAATCGAGCCCCGCCCACCGCTCTCACACCATCTCGAAGCCAAGGCAGGGTACAGGACTCTGCCTGACCCACCTCCGGTACTACACAACGAAGACATCCCCCCCACAACATCACCGTCGCTGGAGCTGACTTATTTCAACACTGGCGGGCGTGCCGAGCCTATTCGATTGATCTTGGCGTATGGTGGCATCTCCTTTGAAGACGTGCGCATTCCTGGCAAAGACTTTCCTGCAAAGAAACCGTC
>NW_008580161.1:3962-84688 GCF_000520115.1 Aphanomyces invadans
CCGTTGGACGCGTTGGAAGCGGACCTTGCTGTTGACGCCTTAGTTGAAGCAACCACTGCGTTTGTCACTGCCGCATTCATGGAGCCGGATGAAGCTAAGAGAATCGAGAAGCTAGCCGATGTCAACAACATCGTGTTGCCGCGACTTCTGGGTGGTCTCGAAAAGCGCGTTGTCGGCCCTTTCTTCTTGGGCACCACGCCGTCATTTGCGGATATTTACATGTTGGATTTTCACATGCAGATTTGGACTGCATTCCCAAGTCTACTCAAGATGGCCCCCGACCATTACCCTAACCTTGCAGCTATCGCAGATCGCCTGAGCAATTCGATCGAGTTGGCCGCGTATTTCAAGCCAAAGTAAGGGATCGAAGCCTTCCTCCCATTCAACACGACACCGTTGGAGCATGTGAACTGCAGCTCTAGTTGCCTAGTGCACCACGCCGTTTGAAGTTGTTCGTGGTGGCCGCGGCGCGCGGCTTAGCTATGGTAGTGCGATTCACGTCGTTTGGAATCAAGGGCGGCAACACGCACGAATGGTAATTCTAGGATACACAGGCAAGCAACGCAGGACAGTCATCAGTGGATCAGAGCGCTTCGAGTCGTCAGAATGTTCAACATATTCAGACGGCACTTCCAAAAGATAAGCTATGGTCTATCATATTCGACCGATGACTCTCGACACATGCAATCCAGAACCTACTCTACACAACTTAGCCCTCATCTTCGGATACGTTGACCTCAACGAAATTCAGAGTAATTCTAGAGATTGAACATCATCGGGCTTCGTCCTGCACGTCCGAGCACTCTTGGCACGACGTGCCGTTCCCCTGTCAACTTTGCTTCTGCCGCTTCTCCAAAACGCAATGGAGTGGCAACCATTCAGCATCTCGACCAATCAGAATGACAAACCATATTTAACAGGTCCTGTATAAGTTGGTGTCATGCTCTGTGAGGCTGCCACGTCATAGGCCATTCCTACTTACCATGCAACGGAGATCAAGCCAGCGACGTGGAAGATCAGGAAGGAAGGAACCACGGAGGAGAGGCGGAAGATTTCAAACCAGGGTAGCGCCCACGGCTATGGCTCGCTTTGCGGAAGCTCTGTGCGAGACCTGCTATGGGAGGACTCGACTCGCTTAAGTCATTTCAATTACGTACTTAATTGAAGTTGCTTGAAGCCAACACCAACGTTGGTGGCACATGCGGGGCACGAAGGTGATCAGCGGCACGGCCATTTCGGCCAAGATCAGACAAGAGATCAAGTCCAATGTACGTGGCGCTCTTGAGCCGTTCAGTCGTAACTAGTTGTCTTAGATTGACTCGGTCATCGCGCGCACCCAAACCACACAGGTACAAAGGCATGTGCACTCGTGAACTGACGCAAGAACTAGCGCCCTGGGCTGGGTATGATCATGGTTGGCGATCGGCAAGATTCCCGGTTGTACGTTGAAGCGAAGGGTCGTGCGTGTTCAGAAGTGGGCATCCGCGCCGAGAACCGGTTTTTTGCCCAGTCGACCTCACAAGTACCTCACAGCGAGTTGTGCCCTGTACCTGATGCCACTCATTAGGACGAGATCCTTAAGCAAGTGCACGCCTTCAACGCAGATCCCACAATCGATGGTATCCTCATTCAGGTAAGCATGTCATGCCGTCAAAAAATGAGCATTTATTGTAGATGCCGCTGCCAAACTCCATTGACGAAAAAGCCATCATCGATGCAGTCTTGCCTACGAAAGACGTGGATGGCCTGCATCCGTTCAACGTTGGCGAGCTTGCTATGCGACGGCGGTCGCCTTTCTTTACCGCGTGTACGCCGGAGGGAATCGTGGAGATGCTGGACCAGGAAGAGGTCCCGATTGCAGGCAAGGTGGCCGTGGTGCTAGGCCGCAGCGATCTTGTGGGCAATCCTGTGGGCATGTTGCTGCGAAAACGGCACGCTACTGTCATTTCATGCCATTCCAGGACCAACCAGGTTGACCCTTGTCCAAACGACGCACCTGACGACGCTCGTGCCCATGCAATTTTCTAGATCGAAACCCTCATCAGACAAGCTGATATTGTCGTAAGTGCCTGCGGCGTCCCCCACTTCGTTCGCGGCGAGTGGCTCAAACCCGGCTGCGTCGTCATTGACGTGGGCATCAACTTCGTCGGCAATAACATGGTGGGTGACGTTTGCTTCGACGAAGCTCTCGGAATTGCGTCGGCAATCACTCCCGTGCCTGGAGGTAGCTTTACATCTCTCTCTAGTCTTGATTTGTGGTGTTGATGTGGCTCTCATGAAATGCTTCCAGGCGTCGGACCCATGACAATTGCCATGCTCATGCGCAACGTGTACACGTCGTTTACGCGGCGCGTCGCGGGTACAAGCGGGAATTCCACCAAGTAACATAAAGTCATCGTCTTATCTTCAAAAGATCTCCTTGTTGTCGTGGCAATTGGCTGCAAAACCGATTTTTGCAAATTCTGACGTCAAATTGACTTGATATACTTCGAAGTAAGCCAGGAAAAAAGGTTTCAACCAATAAAAAGCATGCGTCTACTTCAGCGAATCAAAGGCTTCCGGGTTTCCAACAGGAATGCAACAAATGCAGGATGGCAAGTGCATTTCAATGCACTCGAAGAAATTGGTTGTGCTGGACAAATTCGTACAGAAATCATAACACATCAACCAAGTCGCATGCAGGTTGCGATTTTCTCGCCATGGTTACTTGAGCCCATGAGCAAGTGTTCACTGAGATGTTAACTCTGTCGTCGGGTTGTTGTGTTGAAACCGTTCGAGTGAAACCGTGCCATGCGTAACTGATTTTTACCGAGGATACAACGCGCGAACAAACCAGCGCCGTCATGGAGCCGCCTTATGTTGGAGCATCATCGCTGCCGCGCGTGTATCGCCCAATCAAGTCGCCGGTCGACACTGCAGTACGTGCCACGACAGCAGACTCCCACTTTCGACCGAAGCACACTGACCGGACTGCTGCCCTACTCTCCTTTACGTAAGTGTGCATCTAAAAGCTCCAACTCGATTGATGCGCCACCTGGCAGGACAACCCGAGGTCGCAATTGTGGCGACACACAGCCGTCACTTCGAAGCCATCGGCATCCGGTCGCGCCATCACGCAAACCGCAGCCCAACACACCTCTCCAGCCCAGAGACGAAGTCGGCATCTTGTATCCGTTTTCCAACATCGCCGACGACGACGGGTCCATGCACCAGATCATGTGGTCAAAATGGCATGATCAGCACGCCGCCGACACTCTCGACGACAACTTTACCTCGTTTGCATTGTAGCACAGCTTACATGAGGGCAACTTGATGGACTTTCAAAAATGTAGATACGGCGAAATGAAGCTTCAGGAAGCCCAAACGATGAGCTCATGGCTGGAGCAGCCGAATCAATTTCTCACTGCCGTGGCATGTACATTGCTCGACAAGGTGCCAAATTACACGTCACCATGCCAGTATGAACGAAGCTGACAGTGCACGAGCAGTTTGCAGAACGATTGGGGACGTCGGGGGGACTCATGCGGCGGCTCCTCCACGCATTGATGGCGGCAGTGTACGTCCGACGACCGACAGGCGACGACGTTGCCTCCACGAAGGATGGCGAGTTCGACCGCAAGGTGCCCCACTTCATTGTACGCCGACGTTGCCAAGGCCAGCTCGACATGATGATCCTTTCGCTGGGACTAGGAAAGCAAGCGACTGCGACGAACGTGCCTGGAACTTCTCGACGAAAACACGCGGAAACATGCTGACTCGTCGATCCACCAAGTTGGTGTCGAAAAGATGCAGCGCGTGATCGAAGGCACGGCGAAGACGTGGAAGCGTAAAGTCCAGCGCCTGTTGTTCTACAATTGGACGTATTTGGTACAGCGGCGGCGACGCATTCGAACTGTACGCTTTGCACATGACTTCATAATCCTGCAGAGCTTCACCGGGTACTAGTTCATGGACCGCACGTTTCGGTACGAGGTCAAAGCCACTGTGAAGGAAACATTTCGCGCATGGCGTGTCGAGGCCCTGCGGCGGGCGTACTACGTAAGCTCATTAGCGTTAAGGTCCAAGGAGTAACAGGGGGCGTAGCGAGAGTCGGCAAACTACCAGGCCATGCTGTCCGTCACGGCCGAGTCGCTCGGGCGAAAGGTATCGAGCATGCGATCACCGCCAATTGACCTCACTCTTCGTCCATGCAGGATATCCAACTCAACGAAGCTGCGACTCGAACGACAGAGCTTCAAGCTCAGGTCGACCAGCTCGCTTCGATCAACAGCCAGCTCGTTATGCGAATCCAGGAGCTTGAAGCAACCAATAGGTCCATGCGGGCGGCACAGGGGGCGCCCGATGCAGAGTACTTCGTCCCGGCAAAAGCACAATTTGAACCGATGGACACCATCGTGGCGTCGTCAACGTCAGAAACAGAAGAAGACCACAAAGTGAATCGCCTGCTTTTGGAAAGCCTCTTTGCCATGGCCCGCATGGTCGAGTCGTCCGTGATCCAGAGCTCCAGCGACATCATGGACAGCTTGCGCCATCAAACGGACGGCCACGAGCTGCGCGACCTGTCTGAACTCATGTTTAAACAGACGCAGCTCTATGGCAAGCAGCAGCCCTCCATGGCTTCATCGTCGACCGTTCACGACCACCACTCGATTCAGAACCTCTTGACAAAACCCATCGACGTGGTGCTGCTTAACTGGATGCGGCTTCAGCTTGACCGGAGCACCGCAACGACGCGGCCGCAAGACAAAATTATCCGCAATTTCTCAGAAGACCTTGCCGATGGCCACCGCTTTGCGCTGTTGTTACATCACCTGTACCCAAAACTTTACGACACGGCGGTGCGTGCGATCGCTTCCTATAATGTTGGCTAAGAGACGGGTGCTGTAGCTCGTGGGGGAAATCGACGTCGACACCCGACTCCAACACATCGAGCGATTTAATCGCGAGTGCCCCATGGACACTTCAGCGGACGCGACGCTGCCTGCGGTCGTCACTGCCGAGTCCATTGCGAACCAGAAGAGCCACGAGAACTTTGTGTTCATCGCGATGCTATTTGGACTCCACCAGTATGTGCTTCCATCACGCGAGGATCATGTATGGACCAGTTCTCTGTAGAGCCCATTACGCTCCGGTCAACATCGATAAGGCGCGCAAAGCGTTCTTACACATCGTGACATGTTGGAAGAAGGTGTGCACCCAACAGCAGCCATCCATGTGCACACCATGTGTGTGGACGGAATCGGCGGCACCAACAACGATGCACTAGGTGCGGACTATCATGCTCGACGTCCGACGGGCGGCCGACGACACGCCCGACAAAGGCCTCGTCCTGAGTTTGGTCAAAGAGCTCAAGACATGCGAGAACTATCATAAAGAAATGCAATGCGAGATCACGTCGCAGGCGTGCACATCCAACGAAACCTCCACCGTCCTCATCAAGCTCACACACAAGATTCTGTGCTTTACATGGCGGGTACATCCACCTTGCACGGCCCCAGCGGCCATCACAATCGGCGTGATGGCTGTAGCTGCTTGCTGAGAAGCTCCAGGGGGTGCATGAAGACGTGGTGGACGAGAGGCGAGCCCACACGATGCAGAAATTCACAGTCGTTTCACCCGTTCTCGTGCGCGACATTATCTTGGGCAACCCCGACGGCCGTCGGACGTCGCTCAGCGAGACGGAAGTACAAACCCAACCAGTGTATTTCGACAGCTTTTGATGCAAAATCGGTTGCTCGAGTAGGTCTTGACCCGAGTCGCAGGCATTCAAAAGGTGCTACAGCAGTGGTTCAAGGAACTCTGTGCCATCTTTCGGCACTACAGGTGCATCATCGACACAGCTTGACAACGTCATGCAACGCACATGTAGCTGCGGCGCGCTGCGCGGTCGCGCGACGACCATGAGTTCTGGCGAGTGGGCGAAATTCATCAAGGTTCTATCCACCAAGTGTCGATCCATCGTGTGGTTTAGAGGCTCATGGTCGCGGCTTTGACAGGATTGCGCGATTGTGGACAAAAAGGTCACCCAGGCGATTGCCGAAGCCGTGTACTACCAATGCGTCAACTCGGACAAGTCCTGTCGCATCCGCAAGCTCGTCGCGAGGTGGCTGATGGACTGCGTTGTGTAGAACGATCGTGCAGACGACGACGGCGGCCAAGGAGATGTCGCCGTCCATGTTTGTGTCGGCGCTCGTCCTGCTCGCCGACAAAAAGTACCCCCAAGTCATGTTTGAGGACCGCATTGGCGAGCTCATTGAAAAGTGCGTGATTCCGCACGCATGTCGGTCACAGCCCGAGGTGTTTCGGATGCTCCTCCAGACGTCTGACGTATATCGACAAAGCATCACTCGCCGTCGACAATGTTCACCATCTTGCGTTGCCGTAGGTGCGTGGCGTGTACCAAAAGTTTAAGCAGCCCCTCCAGCGTACGTTCAAGTACTACTCGAGCGTCAAGGCCGACGAGGTGCTGGTATGCCTCTGCATCGATGCCTGCCTGTGTTTTCTCACGCGGTGGCGACGCCGCGCAGAAAAGCACCAAGCCGCGGTCGACAATTGGTCTGGTGGAGTTTGTCATGATGGTCAAGGATTGCAAGCTGATTGGGTCGTATGTGACGGAAAACACAGTCAAGCAGATCTTTGTGCTCGTGCAGCGACACAACGACGACGACGAGTGGGGGGGAGACATTACTGGGAACGAAGAGCTCCAAGTCAACTACGTCGAGTTTGAAGAGGTGACTCGGATTGTATTGCCGTCGACGGCGACGCGTGACCTTTCGACGATGTCGTAGGCGTTGGGTGCTCTGACCGAATATGTGATCGCGAATCCATACATCCCATACTTCAAGCGACTGGAGCAGTTCATAGGAGACATGATCGTGCCACGTGCGAGACAGAAGAAGCCCAAAGCGTAGACGCATTTCTTGAACTTCCTTCGTCGCGATGCACCCGTGGTGCACCCTGGTTCTCATCGTCATGGCGGGCAATCCTTGCATCACCCATGCTAAGTGCGACGTCCGAATCGAGCCAATCGTTGTCCGTGGGATGAGTTTCCACCAATGAAAGTGCCCTATTTTTCCAATGAAACGTATTTGAACCAATCATATTGGACTCCCATGTCGCACCTCTTGGAGCACGCACATGTCACGAGGTGGTTGACCACATTCTGCCATTTTGGACAAAGCAACAACCGATCATCATGGCAACCTCCTTGGAAAATGGACTCGTGCTGGGCCTCCTGGGCACAGGCAAGATCGGAAGCGCCGTCATGTCTGGGTACTGCACACCTGTTGCAGACAAATCGACATGGGTCCCCAAGCACATCTTTG
The DNA here is from genome assembly GCF_000520115.1 of Aphanomyces invadans. Taxonomy (NCBI): domain Eukaryota; phylum Oomycota; class Saprolegniomycetes; order Saprolegniales; family Verrucalvaceae; genus Aphanomyces; species Aphanomyces invadans. The sequence goes on from NW_008580161.1 coordinate 11,288, forward strand.
TCAGTCCTCGTGGTACAGAAAAGGCGAAAGCGCTCCATGCCAGGTTTCCCAATCACGTCACGATCGCGTCATCGAACCAAGCGGTGATCGATCATTCCAACATCATCTTCATTAGTCTCCTTCCTGACGTTGCCCGCCAGGTCCGTGACTCCGTGCTGTCGACAACTTGATCTTCCATTGTATGCAGGAACTTCCTCTCCTGAATTTCCCGCAACACGTTACGATTGTGTCCATGATGGCAACGATTCCGTACCAAGAACTGCTGGACCTTCTCCGCTTGCCCCGCTCCCAAGTGGTATGCTTGCTTTGTGCATCCCTGTCAAATCATGCATGTCTCAGGTGCGCACGATTCCTCTCCCCAGCTCGTCGCGCCGCACGGGCCCAATTTTGGCCTATCCGCCGCATCCGCTCGTGCGTGAATTGTTGCAACAAATCGGCACTCCTGTCATGGTGAACGAAGAAAGTGAGGTGACGACCCTGGTACGCCCCGATCGAGAGACGAGGTCACGTTCACTAATCCTTGCTTCCGAAGACTGGGATGACGGCCATGATCAGTTTCTTCTATGCCACGTGTGGCACGTTGCAACAATGGTGTGTCCAAAACGGCGTCGGTATGTGCAGCCGCCTTGTTCGAGGCGCGATTGACTTCTTCGCGCATAGAGAACCAAGCGTCACGCGACTACGTCGCGTCGTTTTTCCAATCACTCGCTGATGCTGGTATGATTTCACATGAGCCGTTCCAAGACATGGCAGATGAAGCGGCGACGGCGGGCGGCCTGAATGAGCAAACGCATCGCGGCCTCGTGGCATCTGGCGCGTACGACTTGTTGCTAGACCAAGTCGACGCCATCTACACGCGGTTGACGAAGCGTGCGCCGGCCCCGCGTGGAGGCAACTAAGCTGCCTCATTTGTCGCGGATTTTGCGCTTCTCGCCGCCGCATGGCGACATGGCGCGACGACGCAAGTGGCACCCCCCTCTCAAAGCCGAGCTCACGATATATCCGAACGTTTACGCGTAGAGGGCCGCGTAATTATTTTAAATGTTTGATCTCCGTTACTTGGTTTTTGTATTCTTGTCGACCCACGGAATTAAAATGCGACCCCAAACAAAACCGCGGTGGCCATTTTCCAGGTCTGCCACCCTAGAGCAATAGCGAACGACGGCGGCGCCGCGGTGGCCATTATGAGCAACTTGAGCCCCGACGAAGCCGAGTATTTCGGTACATGACACCACGCTATCTCTCTGTTTGCATGACGTTAACAGTATACTTTGCAGACATGGTCGAGGCAGATGAACTCCAAGCGCTGCTGAACGAGCACTGGGGCATTATATTAGCGCGTGTCGGTGCGCATCCGTTTTGGCCGGCTAGGGTATGACCTCTGTGTGTGACACATGAGCTTGCTATATGACACTGACGCTTGTTGTGCAGGTATGTGAAATGGAGGAATGGATCGACTACCTTCCCCATCGGCAGCGGAAGGGACAACTCTGCGTGTACTTCTACGGGTCCCACAACTAGTATGTCCTATGTCTGCGACGGAAGCCAGCGTATGCAGTGTCGTCACCATGAACTGTAGCGGATGGATTCTCCGCAGCAATGTCCACGAGTTCATGGAAGAACACCCGTCGATCAAGGGCAAGAAAGGATCGAAAATATACCTTCAATACCTCGAGGGCGTCGAAGAGGCCAAGACCGCAATAGCCATGGCCAAAAAGGCACACGAAAGCATGCTCTTTTCCGAGCGCATGTAAGTGTCTACGCGCTGCTGTCGTCGTCACTTTTCGTCACCACTCATTCTTATTGTGCGGCGGCTGTAGAAAATTAAAAAAAATTGAAGTCGAAAACGATGTGCCGTGCGCCGTGTGCAAGAAAAAAGGATCGTATGAGCGGCGGATCGTGTGTGATGGCAAGGATTGCGAGCGTGAGTACCACATGACGTGCCTGAAGCCTCCCCTTGTCGAGGTACGGCATGACCGATGTGCATCCATAGAAGATCGCATCGTGGGAGTGTTTAGGTTCCTGCTGGGGACTGGTTCTGTCCGTTGTGCAACTTAAGCCGCCAACCGTCGTCGAAGCGAACGCCAACGAATGGGTCATCGAATGCGAAACGCCGACTCGCGTCGTCCATCCATGCCGCAGAAGTCGCTCCCTTGCCAAGCACCGACTCGTCCACTGCAACTCCACTATCGAGCCGTCGTGACCGGAAAACACCCGACACGTCTAAACGTCGAGAGTGCCGAGAAAAAGATCGGCAGACCCCGACGTCAGACTTGACGTCTGAGGAGCGCTGTTTTCTGTGCGGCCTTGGCGGCGAGCTCGTCGTGTGCGAGTTTTCGAAATGCACCAAAGTGTATCATCAACTGTGTTTGGGTGCGTTTCCATTTCCCACAGATGAAGAGACCGAGTGGATTTGTCCGCGGCACCGGTGTGTGCTATCTGGCCGCAAGGAAGACCCCACCTCGTCCACCAAGTCCCTGTGGCATTGTCTGCACTGCCCCGTTGCCATCGACGACTCCGTGCTGCCCTCGGTACAAATCGATCCATCGATACTATCTTATGGTTTTTCTAGAGCCCTGCTCTCAGTAAAATTAGCCGTCGCGATAAAACGATGGTGTGCGCGCATTGCAACTCTCCAAGTCCCATGGTTCGCCTCGCTAAAATTCTCGAACGCATTTGGTCTGTTATCGCAACCAATCGCCAAGGAACGCCGTTTTGTGGTCCTTTGCTCGTGGGAATTGACCGACCTCCGGACATGGACCCGCATGCTCTTCCTCTGGACTTGTTTCAAATCATTGCAGCGGTGCGAAGTCTGCGTTATTCTAGCGAAGTCGCGTTTGTGCAAGACGTTGAGACGGTACGGCGACAGCTTCGATTATCGGTTCACGGAACTTCTCTCACGAAGTGTGGTGCATCTCAGGTTGTTGCGACGTCCCTTGCAATTTTGAGAGACCGATCTGCACCACTGGTAGAGGCCGCGAAAACGATGAGTATGGTTGTGAATGAGCAACTGCAGTACCATCAAGCACAATTTCAAACCATTCAGACGCTCATGGAGAATTATTTACACGGTGTGTGCCGACGGGCGGCTCCATGTCCACCTCATCGTACATGCATAGCCGACAAAAAGAACGACGAGTTGTCGTCGTGGTCCATACCTTGGCGAAAAGAATGCATGCCATTTGGTGACAAGAGTTACGTTCACATTGAAGCTCGGTCCATCGAAGAGTGGACGAGTTACGTCTCCCATGCAACGTTGTATGCTAACTTGTCTCCGATGGCATCGCAACAACACGAAGATGCCGAAGAGCGGTATACAAGATACGGCACTGCATCCCCGCCTCGGATACCGCTGACTGACGAGTCCAAGACCACAGAAGCTGAAGCAGACCAACGAAGTTTGACCTTGACCGATGGAATCGACGTTTTGGTGGCCCTCTCTGACCTGGGCCAACATCACCGATTTCGAGCATCGACCATACCTTCAACGGCAGCAAGTGCCCCAGAACCATCCATATATCGTGAAGAGCTCGGTTTGACGCCGTCGATATGCGAAATGGACGCCATGTTTCAACAACAAGCCGCACTGCTACGAAAAGCACTGCATGCCCATGCAACGTTGGAGCATGCGTGGAACCTCAACAAGCAGCACATGCTTGGGATGCGGCAGGACCAAGTTATTAGTATTGGCGAGGGTCGCTTGGCTGCGGAGCTTCGTGTGGCCAACAATGTACGTCAACAAGTCATGTCGCTGGCTCGAACGACGAGTTCAACATTATTCTGTCCGTGCGGTAGAACTTGAAAGCCCGCCTGCGCAACAAAGATCAAGTGTTGCAGCAACTGACATCGGACCATTTCGATCTGAATGGGCAGGTGAAGCAACTTCAGACGGCATTGGATGAGAAAGAGGTGCATTGCTACCACAAAAGGATTCTCGAGAGGTTGATTTTCTTGCTTTAGCGCCGACTTCGTCTACTCGAAGGGCAGCTGGACCCGTCAAAGCGAAACAGTTTCACGAATGCAAAGGTTTCTCCTGGTTCTGGAGATGAGGGCGACGACGACAGTCGATCACCCTTAGAGAAGCGTGCGCGTGTGGACGACGACTCGCCCGCCATCAAGCGAGGAAGAGGCAGGCCGCCAAAACGACGACCGACTTATCAATGAACAATATTAACTTGTCCACGCCGTACAACGCTATTCATGCTTTGCATGCATGCAACGCTCTTCGTAAACTGAAATGCGAGAGGACGTTCCAAAGCGACCAGCTTCCTTCGTCCATCCATGGACGAAAGAAAACTGTGTTCGCGGGTTGTACCAAATCGAACGTCGCAACAGAACGCTCGCCACCCGCATGGGAAGGACCTGCCAAAAAGCGACTCGAAGATTGAGCGACAGATGATGCTTCATTGACCATACTGTCCTATCTACTTGTGTGCTAGTACTTAGAAGTACTAGTAAGTACTAAACTTGCCAAACATCTTGCGCCGGGGAATGGTCACGTCAATTATTAAAATATCTTACTAAGCGTTTCATAATGTCTACGTGGCCCAATTGGATAGGGCATCCGCCTACGAAGCGGGAGATTGCGGGTTCGAGTCCCGTCGTGGACTTTTGTTTTCCCTCAACACCGAATTGACCTTGCAACGCGGCCTTGATGTCGAGCGATATGGCCACGTTGCTTTGGACTTGATGGCGTTTATCGTTCAAGCATAGCAGGGCTGCCTTGTTTTGACTGCATGAAGTTTGGAAATGTCAGCTGCCTTGCCTGCCGTTTGTGTCTCATCACAATGTCGATCTGAATTCGAAGGTGATGCAGTTGTGTTTCAACGGCCTAACGTGAATACGCAACTTTGTTCATTGTCATGTTTCTTGCACCACGATGTTCATGAACGGAGCGAAATGCATATAGCTCATAATCGCCCCAGCCGCGCCAAACTACATGATCTACCAGGTCACGTTTGGATACACAGGCGCACTCTTGATGCTCGTGCTCAGATGGAAGCTGGAAGTACTGAGGCGACGTGGTTCAACGACGGACGGCTCAATAATCCAACACCGCATCTTGTTCTTGCTACTGCTTCAATCAAGACTCTCGACGTATGTGGCCTCGGTGGCACCTCTCCTCTTGCCGCACAAACCATTGTCAACAGTTTGGCGACGTCGTCCACTTTTCCGGCATGGTACGCTCGGCCTGATCCACTTGACTATCTCGTTGCATTCCAGCATCAACATGGTGTGATCTTGGTTGCATGTGATGGTAAGCCCATCTCGTGCCTTGTCATTGTGAACACTACGGTCGGGTGTATTATGATGGCGTACCGCACAGAAGGCGAGCCTTGTCATTCCCACACTCAACTGACTTCACCGACTGCCACTTTCAACCACCAGCTTGGTTTCGCTAAGCTTTTGATTGTTTTGGGGACAGAACTCCATCCGACCATACCTAGCTCTCGGTGTTATATCTTCATCATGGACGTGGTTTGTGGTGTCGCCACGTACATTGCGATTCGCATCTAAAGGCACCTCGTATGTCTTTCGCCATCAGATGTATCGTGGCGCGAGTGCCGGTGCTGCAAGCCGAATACAAATTTGTCTCAGCAGCCTGAACATCTACCCCACGTTGTGTTGTCGTGATGGTGTTTCCTATCGAAAGTGCGGTCGTCGGCAAGTTTGTCTTTTTCGGCTCGGTGTGTGTGTCATGCACGCATTCGACCGACCCTCGTCACACTTTGAATGAATTCTCGGTGGCGAGAAGCAAGGTCGTGCGGTACAACGCGATCTCGGCGGCCACAGATCATATCAAGCTGTGTATGACGGAAAGGTGTGGCAAGTCCACATACAAGCTCCCGTCTTGCCCTTGTGACGATTCACCCGATACCAACTACGCATCGTTGGTGGAGAGTGTGGAACTTTCTTAATGCGTTGACGACTGCTGCAGCTCGTCGCGGCCATTGCAATGATGCCGAGTGTGGAGAAACCAGTCGCGTTCGAGGCCAAATGGAGCTTGACACATGTGACAATGGATCACGGGAGGGTACGCTTTGCGAAATGCGTCCCGCGCTGCCATCATGGCTTCGAAACGTCGGCGGTTGACAATGTGCTTGGCTGCTTGAGCTCGCGCTTCAGCTACACGCAAGACAGTTGTCAGGGACGATTTCAGGGACAAGTGCAGTGCCTGTGGCTTTACCTCCAGTGATGCGCTTGACCATGCTCTGGCCGCGTAATTTGAGTCGCAGGAGGATCATTTGGGTCTTGGCTTTCCCAGCCGTGAGACCAGTCTTCCACCATGCTGCAAACTCGTCAAAGTCGATGGCACCACTTCCGTCTGTGTCCATTTCTACGAGCTCAAGATTGTCAATCGACTTACGTCGACGTCGTGTACTTGCCTTGAAATCCCGCGATGAGCTCTCGTTCCGATATCGGAATCCCCAGCTCAGAGAGCAGCAGACGGAGTTCGTCCAACTCGATGCTTCCTGTAAAGTGCCATGCCGCGTCATGTGTCTGCACTTACCCCAACGAACGTACCAGAACCATCCGTGTCGAACGCTTCAAAGCTGTGGCGAATCGCCATCGTTTCCAGGTCGTCCTTCTTCACGACAGAGCGCGCTGCAACATGCATCTGTTTCTTGGCAAGTTTCTCGTTCTCCTTCATGCGCCTTAGTTCACGCTTGAGGTCCACCTTCCCTTGTGCCGTCATCAAGAACGCCATGCATTCGGCCGTGGCCTTACAAATTCATCGATGAATGTTACCCCAATGTTGAGAATGATATCTTTACGGCTTTCGATGATGCCTTGATCCGATCCATCTCGGCCTCCCTCCGAGACGCTTCGGCTCGCCGACGCCAACGTCGCCACAGCCAAGCTCGTCCAAACCTTTGTATGCGCACGGCCAGGACATTGCGCCGTCTCTAGTCACCACGAAAGGTCAGGACTGTGATCCAGCCAGAGACCGCATGTACTTGATTCCACACGAACTGTTTGCCAACACGATGGATGGTGGTGGCGGCTCGGTGTACTCGACGTCTGTGCATGAGAACCTTGTTCGCCTGGGCTTGGCGCCATCGGCACTGAATCTGCCGCGCCGACGATTGCTTCACTTTCAAGTACGACCGCATCTGGCTTTGCAGCCTCCTCGCCACAATGCTTTGTACCGCACGCACTCGTCGGCGCTTGACCTAAGCCGGAATTGACAAATACGATGCGAAGCGTTGGGGAGGTCTCGACTCCAGACGCCCTCACCAGGCAGTGCACGCGGAACCTGAAGAAGTCTTGTAGCAACCGCGTCGCCACCACGAGTTGCCGCAGATGACTCTGCATACGCTGGCGGTCGCACGACTTTTTGTAGCATCGATAGATCTATTGTGACAAACATCACGGGCCGCGTTACCCTCGCAGAGCGGCGTGCTTGATATGAACTGACCATGCGTGCACAGCCATGCGCGTGGTTTGAATAGGGATAGAGCCCTTCAAGTCGCGGGCCGCGGCACTCCAACCCAACGAAGCGTTGCGAAGTATTGCCATGGTCGAGCTATCCCTTTGTTGAGCCAGTGCCTCGACGACAAACAGGCGATGCTTGACAACCCATACCTGCTCGACTCGATTTACAAACACAGTCGCATCTAAAGGTCGCGCCAAGATCGATCGCACTTCGTCGTGCCACAGATTGCCCGCCATCTTTTGCATCAAATGCGCTTCGAGTTTGCGGCGCATCTACCCCCGGACCAACGGCACACCATGGGTCAACCATGCTACGATGGACCGCGAGGTTCACCTCGATCGAGAACCTACTGCGCTGTTTCCATCCCATCGCCGGCTCGACCGCATCAGATTCAAGCGATGACGTCAATGGGGGAATTGCGACCAAAGGCTTGCTCACGGTCATTTGGGGCATGACTTCTGCCGGTGGCGCTTTCCTCAATCGTAGCACCCAAGTGACCTTTCGGTTGACTGACGCACGGGGAGGGCCTGTGCAGTCCTGCGCTAGCTCGTGAGCACCTTGGTCGCACCAGTTCTTGCTCTTGGTGACATCACAGCAGGGACTAGAAAGACTGGAAATGCTGCAAGAGGGCAGCGGCTCCGTGGACGAGTAGTGCTCGGGTGGTTGCTGAACATGGTACTTTTCGCTCGTGTGGCTAAACACCACCGCCCACGTCGCCTGGAGAGCTGCTTGGCGGTCGTCGTGGGTTGAGTTGCGCCATCGCAGGAACAAATCCGCCTCGACGAAGCACTTGGCGGCATCGTTCTGCCACTTCTGGACCAATTGCTTTGCCACGAGTGGCTCGAGTTTCTCGGTGTTGGGTTTCTTGCGTAAACTACAAGGTGATTTGCATCCCCTCCACCGTGCGTGGCTCAAGAAGTGTGTACCGCTTCCGTGGTTTGTACACAAGCAGCGCGTTGTTCATACCCGACGGAATGGCAGTTTTGCCGAGGGCAAGCGTTTCCTTTCTACATTGCGAGTGAGCTCTCAGGAACTGCTTGATGGCTTTCCAACGAGATGCGCCAAGCTGAAAGCGAAGCAGCACCTTGACGCATGCAGTCAAAAGGGACGTGGGGATTATGTTTAGCTGCCCAGACGTACGACTGATGAGGGTCTACCTTGCCGAGAAGCGAACAAGGAAGGCGATACCAAGTGCCACAACCGCTCCAAATGACAGCCATGCCCATGCACGATTGTTGCCACGAGTATTTGGTCGAGCGGACGGAGGTTGCGTGAAAACGAGGTACGTGATCCGCACGCAGCGCTCGTCTTGGACGACGTAGTAAGCGCCGTCCTCTTTTGCAGATGGAAGCAGCTTCATTCTGGATGGATCGCAAATGACTTCGCACACGACCAAGCACGTGGCTGCCTTTGTTAAGATTGCACTGATGGTCGCGTAAGCTTGACTCGAAGTAGTTTTGGCATCGGGTGCTGGGTCCCATGACTAACTAAACGATCTGTACCTTTTGGCCCACGCCGAAGCCGCCGGCGACGCGAAATTCGCTGCCACATGGATGCTTTCTGCAAAGTAGATGCCATCGCCAAATAGGTTGCCTAGACACAGAGTGCGTCAGCGATCTCGTCCAATGGGGCAGGCATGCACCCGAGCTCATGTGCCGCGTGCCGCTCATGACGTGGAGTCCGTTTTGAAGAATCGAGTGAAAGGATGCCATTCGACTGCCATGATAGCATACTACGCACGTTCCGTCATGTCTAAAGTGGCATCATTTGAGCCATTTACACCTTTGGTGCCAAATTTGGCAGCTTGACAGTCGAACCATGGATCTGCGCTTTGCACAACGCGTGCCGCAAAGCACACATGCGGGAGGTCTGCGATGCAGCGTGAGGCCGACGCTGTGTCATGGGGGGCATGAATGGAAGGAAGAGACTGGACCTGATGTTGGGGGCACGGCCATTGCGAGGTGGTCGAGCGGCATCTACATTCAAGGCGTGAAGTACTCTCAAGATGAGTGAAGGATGCTAGAAGCGTCGATAGCAACCTGTTCCAGAGACACGGGCAGTCGGCACCACAGCCAGTCGACCAAGTGTAAGGCTGGCAGCGGGAGCATCCCCACTTGTATTACAACCGTGAAGGAATCAACTCCAGTCTGAAGCGATTTGCAAGGAAGCATGTAATGAAAGGATATCAAGTTCAAGCGACGAGATGGCTGGGAGTGCAGCTATGGTTTCGATCTGTGGCAGCTCGTGAGTAAGCGATGTGGCTACAATATCGAGGTGGACTCTACCACGCGCGAACGATCTACGTCGACAACATTGGCGCGGAAGTACGACGGACTCGGCGACATTCCCTTGGGGCTGCAAACAGCTGCAGCCAAGAGACAAATTAGTACGTCACACGCTGCTGTGTCTTTCTTCAGTTGAGCTACGACCCGCGCCTCTGCGATCGCGCGGAGGGAGCTCTCGGATGTGTTGTCAGATTCGTCGCATTGTTTGGTGGCTTGATCGATAGCATTTAATAGTGCCATGGCCAAGAATGCGCTGGATTCTAGTGTTTTGGAAATGGATTCGGCAATTCTGGCACCAGACTACACAGAAAACGAGATGGCGGGCCATGATCACTCGAGCGACGCGAATCAAATCACTTACACGACTCGCTGTAGATGACGCATAGCATAATGGTGACCTGCCATCGTCTGATGGCCGTGCCAATGAGACACGATTGCCGCAAGTACCCTTCACACACCTGGTACATACACAGACAAATGCTCAAGCTGAGGTACGGCCAGACTCGGTTGATGCAAGTTGATTGTGACTGTCAACGTGGACAAGGATGTCGACCACGACGCCCGCTCGATGGCGTCGGGAACAGTCAAGTGGAGCACCGCATGCTCGAGAATGGTGCTGTTAAAATCACCGCGTCGACTGCGTCTGCAGTTTACCAGTCTCAAAAAGAACGCGACTTCCTCGTCCCGGCCATGCATCTTGCCTGCACTGTGTCTGGATTGAACCTTATCCGGAAAGCCATCCGGCAAGTCAACAAATTTGTATGGAAGAATAATTTGTCAAAATCCGATGAAATTTACATCAACTTTCGCGAAACGTCGGAAATGTCAAAGCCCTCGGGCTCAAGTCTTGGCCTGTGCCGCTTCCCCAAGTTGTGGATCATGCAGTGAAAAAATGCGCAATATTAATCGATCTCTGTTCCTAGGTATCACAGTGTCGTAGTGTAGACAGCTCTACTTCAAGCCTGCAAGGCCAGCCGACAGGAGTGCAGCCACATCGTCAGAGACTCCCCCAGCACGTGCAGGCTTTCCCGACGTAGCCTTATCTCCGTCCTTATGCTTGTAATCTAACTTGCCTTGTTGATGGCCCACTCGTCGCTCGGCAGTCTTGCTCTTGGCGGCAGCAAATGCTTCCTTGATGGTTTCTTCAGGAAAGGCTTCGCGTGGATGGCGCGCATCGTAGTGGATACGCATGTCGGCGAACGACAGAAACTCGTGTAAGCAGATATCTACAATGCAGGCGAGACATCAGCACACTGGTCCATCCACTACAACCCCATTGCGGTGGTGGCATGGTATGCTATCACTTACCGCACTTGACGCCGACCTTTTGACACTTGCGGTTTTCCAAACCCGACGCGCCGCCACCAGCAGCACCAGCACGCTCCTTAGCAGCTTTGATTTTCATGTTGATCTCCTTCGCTGTGTGCTTTTGCGTCTTCGCCTTACCGCCCATCTCGGTTCACTCGGGGTTGTTCAAATGGACAATTCGGTACCCAGATTGTGGCTGAACCATCGACCATTCGATGCAAGTGGCAGAGGCATATATGATCTCACCAATCAGAGTGCGTAAATGATTTTGTTATAGCCAATCAAAACTAGAATTCAGCAAAATGCCGCTCCAATTGGAGCAATTAGGGTTAGGAAATTAGTTTAAAATCGGCCTCTCAATTAAAAGTGAATGCCATGTTTTTTAAACTTGCTACGCCAAAGACGGTGGACGTTGTTGCCGGTTCACACGCCGCCCTCGTCCTCGTAGATGGGTATATCGCTTGGAAGGCAGCACGCTGGGTTTGACGGTGGACATAGCGCTTGGTCGATGATCTCGACAGCACTTCCCTCGAAGAACACAGGCTTCCCACCACGGTTGTCGTTGAAGAACATGAGCGTGTCTGAGCACGTTTCGCCGCTGCACGGGACGTCGCGGAATCCTGCGGGTGTATCGCTTCCGCATGGGTTGCTGCTGCAGTACCATGCCGAAGTGTATCGTCCTTGATCTCCGTAACAAACGTGTTGGCCTTCTTTGCACCCAGGAAACACGACTTTTGGTGCGATCTAAGCACAAAATGAAGTCGTCGTTCCGCTTGGAATCTCCGTACCGCTACCGAGGGTTTGCAATTGTCCTGCCGGTCTCCAACGTACACAAATCCACAGTCAGCAAAGTGGATGGGCGCTGCTTCTACCTAGCCAACGTGCTGTGGTCCAGTCGCATTGCGTTGAGGTACCCACCGCCAAATCCCGACAGATCTTAAAGGTCTGGCCGCTAAAAAACGCCACGTTGATGGGATTCGACAAATATGTACTCGAGGTGGGACGACACGCGGCACAAAAGATGGACTTGAGGTACTCGGCGGCCATGTTGTGGCCCTGCCTGCAATTCCGACCTATGCGTAGCGCATTGGAACCTTCCAATGCTCACTCAAGCAACGATGACATCGCACCGGCTTCCATGAGGGCAAAATACGTGGTCGAGATCTCTGTGTCGTGGATGGGCAGACAGCATCGCGCGTCTTGGTTTCTTGTGCAGAATTGCAGGGGACTGGTGGTGGGGACCTAGAAGTGAGAGCGGCGTGGTTGAGTTGTCGTCAATTGGGTGATACGGCAGTACATCCATCACGCGCTTGCTGATTGTAGCGTTGCACCACAACTCATCGTTAGCCTTGTCGGTCGTGACCGCTGCAGCTGCCGCAGCAAGGACGCAGAACACCACCCTCATCGTCGATTCAAGCCACCGTTTCCTGCCCGGTTTTATCGGTTACATCACGATTGAATTCGATTGGCCAGCCGACGATCTTCAAAGGAAGTCTCGGCTCGACCACCGTATAAAATGATAATCTTGTCACTCGATGTTAGATGGGACGGCATGGTATGCCGAGGAAGCACAGCACGCCCCAACCATTCCATAGCTACCCTTTGAACGGATGAGTGGAATGTTCTTGATGCGACTCTACTTTCAAATGGTATTACCGACGGCATGGGACCTCTCCCGGCAATCGACGATCATATCATCACCTGGTTACAACTCGTCCATGACTGTTCGTGGGTTTTGCATGCCCAAACAGTACGGCCACTCCTTTTCGTCGACGATTTCCACGGCGGTGTCTTCGTAAAATGGAGGCTTGGCCCCTCGGTTGTCGTTGAGAAACTTGAACACACCCGTGCAAGTTTCGTTCGAGCATGGTAGGTTTGCCAACCCGACCGGAACGTCCAAGCCACACGAATGTGCGCCGCAGTACCACCGCGTCTCATTCTGGCGGAAGCACACGTGTTCACCTTCGTTGCAGGACATGAAAAACGATCCAGGCGCAATCTACTCGCGCATCGTCACGCGCGACACATTGCAACATCGTACGGCTCGCTTTGGTGTACAAAACCCCACGCGATCGACGTAGGCGAAACCGCAGTGGTCAAACAGCGCGGGAGTTAACCGTCCCTACATGAAGCACCACGTGGTTTCTCTTTGCTGCGGAGACATTGTACAGCGAGTGAGCGACAGATCTTGAACGTTGAGGCAGACGTAAAGAATGCAGTGTTTTGAGGCGGCGACAAGAACATGGGCGCTAAAGGAGAGCACGGCGCACAAAATATTTGCTTGAGCGGCACGTGACCTGGGTTGGTCACATCGAGCATGCACGAAACCCCTACAGCACGCTTGTTACCACGGCAATTTGGTCGCATGCCCCCACCGGTGTCCAAGAGGGTTGTGTAAAATGTTATAATTTGGGCCTCTTGGACGGGCACGCAGCATCGCGGATATTGGTGCTCGATGCAAAATGACATGGGGCTCTTGTCCGAGATCTGGAACAGAGGTAGAGATCAAACACCTCTCCTCGCCGTCACCAACGTACATTGCCGACGGAGATTCCAGAGGCTTTGCAAATCATGTTGGTTGTGTCCACTGAACCTGCCGCAACCGTAGTACAAGCAAGAAGCACGACAATCACACCATCCCGCCCCATTCCAAAGATCGTGTGAATGCCAGTTACGTCTCGAGTGTTATTGCTCTATTCGGGGCATTTCTGTCGTCAAATCTCTATCCATGAATGGACGCACATGCAGCACACAGCCTTCAAACAGACAGGCCATGCATATTCCCACACTTCTTCTCGCGCGATATTCATGTACGTCAGAACCATGTCGACCGACATGGACAGACAGCACATTGCGTTGTGATAGACGACCAGATCATGTAGATGCAAAGTCACACTATTTGGAACCGGGTTCGTCTACTTCCGTATCCGGATGGTGTCTATTGACCGAACGCCATCTTGTCGTTGAATAAAAATATGTCGTATTCTATGAACAATAAAATAAATCCGCCGCGGTCCTCATTGGAGTGACTCGTTCGATGTCGGGAAAACGTCCACGAGCCTTGGACGACACGACCACCTCGGACACGTTGGAGTTCAAATGGCGCCGCATGGCCGTGGGGGAAGCAGAGATTCGCCTGATGAGTCGAAAACCGAACGCGGATCGCGTCGTAGTACACACCCCAGTTACGCTCCACGGTGGTCTCCATGTCGAAGTTGACCCACCACCAGGGATCGTGTTCCACTCGTTCGACGAGCTCACCGACGCGTTGGGGGCCTACTTTGAAGCAACTCAGCAGGAATTCTCAATTCGCAACTCGATCACCGTGGAGCACGCCAACGAGACGGCCGCTCGAAGCGTCCGGTTCCCAGAGAACGACGTCCGGTTCAAGTACTCGTCCATGACTTATGTGTGCAAGCACGGTCGCACGCAGAAGCGACGAAACAACCCAGACCTTATGAAGACGAAGAAGGTTAAATTTGCATATTCTGGGTGCCAGGCTTGTTTGTGGATCAATCTCGTGCTGCTCGGTCCCCCGGGCGCCCGGCGGTGGGTGTACCATGTCCACAAGATGGTAAACGTCCACAACCACGAACTGAGCGTCGAGAATTCCGTGGCATCGCTGCGGCCCTTCCGTGCCTACCTCGATTTGATCTACGACATGAAGCACGCGGGGGCGTCTCCCCAAGATATGCTCACCATGCTCGCGGCCCGTGAACCAAGTATGTACAAGATCTCCATGGCGATTGCTTCTTACTTGTGACTGTAGCCAAGAAGATCACGATTCAAACCGTACGTAATATTCTGCGCAACTATGCGGTGGAACTGGCCGCCCCGACCCCGCCACCCCGCTTGCGACCGCATCACGTCCCCCGCTTGATGCATTCGTCGTTGGCATCCGCGCACACAACGCCCGCCACCGCCGCCTTTCATCAACTCTTCTCGTCGCTTGTCAAAGCTTCTATTCAACAGACACATGTGCCAGGGGTTCCTCCGTCCTCGCGCTTCTACTACCTCAACCTGTGCGCAGTCCAGTCGGTGCTCCACCGGTCGTGGCAGATTGTTCACGATCAAGACCACGAGGCAATCACCACAGCCCCTTCTAGCCTCCCGCCCGAGTCGGCGGAGAAAACTTTCCACTCGAGCATTCTTACCGCCGTGGCCGCGGATGGAATGTCTTCGATGGCGCCGTTTTGTGTGTTTCCAAGGCAAGCGACGGCCAATGGATGGTTGCATCACGTTGCGCCCAACGTTGTGCTCACAGATCATGGCTTGGTCACCCCCGACGCCATGGAGTGCGCTCTTTTGTTCTTCCAAGCGAATTTGCCGCCAAAACTGCCACGTCCAGTTGTGTTTGTGGTCGATCACGCGTCGACATCTCCAGCTCTTGTTCAGCTCTGCACTCGGTACGCATTTCCAACTGCCCGAGCAATGGATTGCTGTTAATGCTACTGACTTGGATCGCATTATAGCCACAAGATCGTGCTCGTGTCGTGGAAGGACTTGTACGTAGGCGATAAGGACATTGTCCTCCCGCTTCGACGGAGTTTGTTGGCCCCGTTTGAGTCTCAGCTGTGCCGCCAACTCGCCGTCGTTTTGCCCCACCTCGCCACGACTGCCGCCATTGTCGCTGACTTGCCGGCCATCGTTGCACATGTGTTCCAAACGAGTATGGCGAACGTCGGTGCGGCAACCATCGTCGATGCCTTCCGACAGAGTGGGCTACACCCGCCAAACTTGCCTCTCTTGGCAGGACCACCGCAGTCGCACCACCACTCGCTTTCGAAGGTGTCCGTGGTGGTGCAAGAGCATCGGACGGCCACCATATCGGTGCAATCGAATTCGATGCCTCGATTTGCCGTGGAACGGCGAATGTAGCAATGAATCCCACCATGGTGATGTGTGTTTTTGCTGGGAAATCCCATGTCTCGATGGACTTTTCTCAAGTGTATGCGCGCGTCAAAGAGCAACGAGTACAAAGTGCGAATTGAACGCTACAACGACCCCGCAGTGGCTGCTTGTTGATGCACAAATTTCTCCCAGACGTACGCGGCTTCCGCTTCCTTCCCGAGCAACGCTTGCGCCTACACCGCAACTGAGGCAGTTTTTCCACGTGAATTAGGACATACGTGCCGCTGGGCTTGGACCCGGCGGGCTTCTTCGGCTAGAGCGCATTCGGCGCGCAGATCCTGGACTTCTTTTTCGAGGCGAAAACACCTTGCGGCGTCCTGGGCAGCTGCAGCTTTTGCTTCGTCCACCTACAACTAGCGTCAGCGACGCAGAGCGGATGGACGCAGTGCTGCACCAAGCGCTTGCACGTCATGCGTTCGATGTGGACTCGATCGTCGGCCGTGGCGGCTTCCTCGAGAGCTTTCTTAAATCGGTCGACTTGGTCCTGCCACTGTTTTTTCTCTGCAGGAATGCTCGCTCGTGAGAAGTCGCCTCAACCGAATGGACCGTGTGCGAACCAACCTCGTTGAAAGTCCATGACGGCCATCTTCAAGCGGGAGATTCGCGTGTCCCGCCGGGCAATTCGATTCGACATGTCGACTTGGACACGACTGAGCATGCCCTTGGTTTCTTCCAGCTGATCCACTACCAACTGCATGTCCTTTCGATGCTCGGCATCAACCTTTGTACCCCGGTGAAAGCACTCACGACCTGTCATCCATTCAACGATCGACCGGTCATCGCTTACCGCAGCAAATGTTGCGTGGGTTTGTTCGAGCACTGCACATTGGCCATGCAGAACTTTTACTTTTGCATCGAGGTCCGCGGCGCGCTTCTCGGCCTTCTTGCGACCTGAGCGTTCCCCGTCGAGAGATCGCTGAAGCACGACCAGCTCCCCCTTTTGTGTGTCGGCAGCAGCGGCGGCAGCACGCACCTGCCTGCGCAGGTCAGTCAAGTCGGCTTCCAACTGCTTTAGCTCGGTCTCCTTCGTCAGTATCGCACGCGTTTGTGACTCAACGGTTGTTTCAAGCGCTTGGATGCGATCCATGCATTCGGTTAAAGCTGTCGTCCGCGCTTGCAGGTCGACTGTCGATGCTTTCAGCTGCGCCGACAAGTTGACGATTGCCGCTGTATCCTTGGTGGCTGATGCTACTTTCCTTGACAACTATGCGGTGTCAACGCGGGGTATGGATATGGCACATGTCTATATACCTCCATCCGCAACAACTTCATTTCGTTGGACATGTCTGCAATTAGCGCTTCATACTCCTCGTGCATAGCCTGGGCTGCCTGCATTTGCATCACTGCTGATTGAGCTTCGTCACTTCTTCGCCTGTCGTGCACCGGTGCTGAATGTTTCAGAGAGCGGTGCGACCCGGTCGTCTTGCAGAATTCGAAAGGTCGATCGATGCCCTCGTCGTGTAGGCCGAGGTCCTTCAAGCTCGACACTGCTTTCGTGAGAGCCTCTTCGATCTCCTTGTTCTGCCGCTACATGATCCAGATCACTTGGGGGCACCAGGTGAACCGTCCATGTACCTTTAGCGCCGAAAGGTCATGAATCGACAGCGGTGCCGACATGGAAAGATCAACCACATGGAACCGCCGGATAAATTATTCGGATACCAATATGCATGCGCCATCAAAATTTCTGTTGAATGCCGCGCGAGATCATCACGCTCCAAGTGGGCCAATGTGGGAACCAAATCGGGTCCGAGTTCTGGAAGCAGCTTTGTGTGGAGCACGGCATCTCACCCGACGGCATCGTGCAGGACTACGCGACTCAAGGTAACGACCGGAAGGACGTGTTCTTTTACCAAGCCGACGACGAGCACTACATCCCGCGCGCTCTCCTAATGGACTTGGAACCGCGCGTGATCAACTCTATCATGAACTCGAGCTACCGGAATCTATACAACCCAGAAAATACATTCATCGCTAAAGACGGCGGGGGTGCCGGGAACAACTGGGCCTCGGGGTACAACCAAGGCGAACAGCACCATGACCTGCTGATGGAAATGATCGATCGTGAAGCCGACGGCAGCGACAGCTTGGAGGGGTTTGTACTATGTCACTCGATTGCCGGCGGGACTGGATCTGGCATGGGGTCGTATCTTCTCGAGAACCTGAACGACCACTTTCCCAAGAAACTCATTCAAACATACTCGGTGTTTCCGAACCAAGACGATTTTCAAAGCGACGTCGTTGTGCAGCCGTACAATTCCCTCTTGACCCTCAAGCGCCTTGTTCTAAACAGCGATTGCGTCGTCGTCCTGGACAACACTGCGCTCAACCGCATCGCCGTGGATCGCCTGCGCATCGACAACCCCACAGTGTCCCAGGTATGACGTCAAGACTGCCCCTTCTGCTTCATGCAAACTCCCTGCTTCGTCTTAGCTCAACTCGCTTGTCTCAACCGTCATGGCGGCTTCGACGACAACCCTGCGGTACCCAGGATATATGAACAACGACTTGATCGGGCTCGTGGCGTCGTTGATCCCGACCCCGCGCTGCCATTTCCTCATGACCGGGTACACCCCGTTGACGATCGATGCGCAGGTACTTCCCTTCGGTATATCTTTCTGTCTCCGACACCATGTTTAGGTCTCTGCCGTGCGTAAAACTACCGTCCTTGACGTCATGCGTCGGCTCCTTCAGGTTTGCCATGACTTTCGATGAATCGAGTGAATTAACATCGCGCTTGCAGCCCAAAAACATTATGGTGTCCACGTCGACCAAGACAGGGTGCTACGTGTCGATCCTCAACATCATCCAGGGGGACGTGGACCCGACGCAAGTGCACAAGTCCCTGCAGCGCATTCGCGAGCGGAAGCTGGTAAAGTTCATTCCATGGGGACCGGCCAGCATTCAAGTTGCACTGTCGCGCAAGTCGCCGTACGTGGAAAGCGCGCACAAAGTGAACGGTCTCATGTTGGCCAACCACACGAGCATCGGAAACGTACGATATGCCTCGCGATCCTCCTTCCTCGTTCTGCGATGACGACTCACGTAGCTCTTTCACCGGTCCGTCGTGCACTACGACCGCCTGCGCAAACACAACGCGTTTATCGACCAGTACCGGAAGCAACCGATGTTTGCCGACGGCTTGGAAGAGTTTGACAATGCCAGGGAGGTCGTGACGAGCATGATCGAGGAGTACAAGGCCAGCGAGCGCGCTGACTACGCTACATGGGGCCAAACGGCGCCATAGTTTCCACGAATTTATGCTTTTTGCGAAATCCCATCAAGTAATTGGGAAAATTATGTTGCAACGAATTGGTTCATATCGTCTCTTATTGGTCAAAACGATCGATTTCATTTACATCCTATTGGTGGATGTGCTGGTTGTCCACCCGAGATGAACAACGCCGATGGACAAGCCGTACGATCGCAACTTACTCGACGCCGTCAATGCTGTCGTGTACGCCAAGATGCCGATTCGCCAGGCGACCAAGAAGTTCTCGGTGGTGCGCAGCACGTTGCAGCGCCGGGTTCATGCACTGATGCAGAAGGAATCCGCTGTCAGTGCCACGAGTGTTGACATGGCCGCCGAGCTTGTGAGCGCAGCGCCGTCTGTCGGCGTGATCGACTTGTCCCAACCCTTGCTTTTGTCTCCACCGGAACTGCCACGCTCCATTCCACATGTGTCTTCATTGCCACCACCTGTGAGCCCCATTGAAATCTCCAAAGGGCCTCACAAAGTCATCAACTGCAAAGTTCGTGCCATGCAACAGTCTGTCTCCAGCGCCATCGACGAGCTCAGCAACGATCTCATCCGTCAAGGAAAGCCAGTGTATAAGCTTGGACTCGGTCAAAGCCCGTTTCCAATTCCTGAGTGCATTGTGGACGAGCTCAAGTACGTCGTCTCGAGCGCCTCACCAATTCCACAGGGCACTGTATAGAGCGCACGCCCACCAGCGCGACTACCTTCCTGTCGCGGGCCTGCCTGAGTTGCGCCAAGACATTGCGAAGTGGGCCACGGCGAAACTTGGAATGACGTACACGCAAGATGATGTGCTGGTCGGCCCTGGCACAAAGGAACTCCTGTTTGTCTTGCAAACAGTGTACTACGGCGACCTCCTCCTTCCGAACCCGAGCTGCATGAGTTACGCTCCTCAAGCGAACATCGCTGGACGGTACTGTCCTCTATCATTTGCTTGAAATGCAATGCGACGGCCTTCCGTCGATGTGAGATCAAGTAGCGCTTCCCCGCGTTGTGATGTCTTGTGGTTTGGCACTCCTCTCGTGAAGATGGAATTGCGCAGAAAGTGCAGCACAGTATATCCTGTGGATCTTAACCGATCCGTTGCTTAGGAACATGATCTGGCTGCCAACGTACGCCGAGGATAGATGGGTCCTTCAACCCGCCGTACTCGAAGCCCACTGTGCAGTCGATCCTTGTAATGCTCCCATTTCACATATTTGTTCGTTCGCTGACCACGTGGCGGGGGCTAGATGCCCCGCGAATCCTCATCCTCAACTCCCCATCCAACCCCACGGGGTGCTCGTACTCGGCTGACGACGTATAGCCATGTATATATTTTTCCTCCCTTCTCACTGCTGGGCGGTTCTGGTATAGCTGAAAGCAATCGCGGGGTTGGCCAAAAAGTACCGGTTGCTGGTCGTATCGGACGAGCTGTACTCGGACCTGACACACGAAGCGCATGTCTCGATCTCGACGTTCTACCCGGAAGGCACGATTGTGTCTGGGGGGTTGAGCAAATGGTGCGGCGCTGGCGGGTGGCGCGTCGGATTTTGGCTCTTTTCCTCGGGCCTGGACTGGCTTCGCAATGCCATGCTCGTGATGGCATCGGAAACATACACGTCGGTCGCGTCGCCACTGCAGTATGCGGCGCGCCGCGCGTTCGTGCCAGGGTACGTCCATATCCAACAACTGCCCAACCAACTGCTGGCTGAACGAGGCGGCACACAGGTGCCCCGAGTTGGCCGCGTACAAGAAAAAGTGCTGCCGAACGCTCCAGTTGGTCGGCCAGTGGTGCACCTTTCAGGTCTGTACGATGCATTGGTTTTATCTTGTGAACGGTCGGTTTGCAGCTCCACAAACTCAACGTCCAAGTTCACCAGCCGCAAGGCGGGTTTTACCTCTTTCCGTGCTTTCGATCGTATCGACAACTCCTGGCCACACGTGGCATCACGACTGACGTCGAGCTGTGCGAGCAGCTCCTGCACGACACAGGTCCGTCCTCGTCGAGCAAGAGTCGTCCAGACTGAATTTTGGAAGGGGTGGCCATCTTGCCGGGGTCCTTCTTTGGCCGGCAGCCGCACGAGCTGTTTGTCCGAATTGCGTTTGTCGACTTCAAAGGCGACATCGCTATGTACGTGATAGACAGCGAGGTGCGTCGCGAGTCGCTCTCGATCTTTGTGTGACCGTCTGCGGATGACGCTAGAGCGGCGACGTGGGGCTACACAATCGCGAAGGCTTTGTGCATTCCGTGTGTCCGAATATATGGACTGCCATGAAGTTGCTGGCCAAGTGGCTTCAGATCGAGTGACAGAGCGCGCGCGCGCATTGCGCCTTTGGCTCTCCGTGGCGCGCCACCTCTCTCCCACGCTTCCTACGACGGGATGCCCTTGTCGATAGCAAGATGTGCAGTGTCAAGCTGCTGTGCTGGGGCGTCGCTGTCCTGGCGTATGCTGTAGGGATGAGCGGATAACTTCAGTTGGGCCGCGCACTTGGTCGGGTCCCAGCACCTACAATCGTGTGTCGAATGCAATGGACGGCAGAACATTCTATATTCGACGCCATACACGCGGCCATGTGTGACCGAGACGTCACGTGGCCCATGCAGTGTAACAACACTGCAGGATCCCCCTCCCTGTGCCAAACACAGACGATTCCAGGACTCCATGTCGGACGCTCCTGATGGTGAAAGGCATGTCCCAAGCACACGCGACGACCGCACCGGCCTGAAGATCGGATGGACGTCAAGTCGACGGCGTCTGTGCAATGGCATGGTCGCATAGGCCAACGCGGCGGCGGCCGCGTCCGTGTTGGAAAGTGGGATTCGTCAGGTCCACCGCCGTCGAGTTCACCAAATTCCACTAATCGCAAGGTCGCCCCCTCGTCTGCGACCTCACGCGATGCTAGAGAACGTTTGAACGAGGCCGAGCGCGGCGTTGACAACTCGGCGTTTGAATAGCCAAGAGCTCGCGGCTTTGGCACCCGAGACGACGTCGTTGCTCTCGAGCGATTTTGTCTCGAAGCAACTGGTCGTGGGGGCATGTATTGATTTAAGGGCAGTTTCAGAGGCGTCGGGCCCGGCGTTCTTGAAAAGAGGTGCACTTTCCATCGATGGTGTCTCTTCCGCGTGCAGCTCCCGCGCAGCCGGGACCGGACCAAACGCGGGCTTTGTGCGTGACTCACGCCGACGACGCTTGCCGTCCCATAGTCAAACCAAGCGCTGTGAGGAACGCTGGTTAGACGGGCCAGGGACGGAGGTCAAACGGCGCGGCCGTCGTCTGTCGTGTGTGCCGTCTACGCGGTCGCTGTGATCGACGGCTTGACGCGTGAGTTTGGCGACGTGCATCTCTCCAGGATATCCTACAGGCAGCGACGCGCAGTCACAGGAAGGCGGTCGCAGCTGTTCATGCACCCTAGACCCAGCGGGACAGACGCAACTGCATCAAATTTCATTTTTCCTCGACGGCGCCGTCGACATCGCGCGACGCAATTCCCACCCCACCCGAAAATCATGGCTCGTCCTCCCACCAATACCCACGTCTTTGACTGCATCGTGGTGGGCGCGGGCCCGAACGGCCTCGCCCTCGCGGCGGAGCTCCGGTATCAAGGCGTGACGAACTTCATCGTGCTCGATCGGCTCGCGACGCCCAACATCCAGACGAAAGCCACCATTGTGTGGCCTGGGTGCCTCGACCAGCTAGCCAAGTACAGCGGAGTCATGGACACGATCCATAGCCGATGCGAATTCGTCCACCAAATCGCGTACTCGACCAAGGACGGGTACTTTTCCAAGGTCCCGCTCGGCAAGTACTTTGCGTCGCGGTACAAGCACGGCGTGTTCGTGGAGCAGTGGCACACGGAAAAAGCGCTCACGATGCACCTCGTCGAGCACAATGTTGAGATCCGCCGCCAGACGGAGCTCGAATCGTACGAGTACATCGCCCCCGACGTGATCCAAGCCACGCTGGTGGTCAACCGAGGCCAGGTAGACGAATTGACGCACGTGGTGTGTACCAAATATCTCGTGGGATGCGACGGCGGTCGCTCGGTTGTCCGCAAGCTCATGGGCGTGCCATTCGATGGCGAGACGCTTCCGCATTCCATGATGAATGCCCACATACGGACAAAGGAGCCGTTGCCCGTCCAGCGCGACGAGCTGCGCCAGATCTGCTTTGAAGCTGGGTCGAGCTTCATCACGCCGCTGCCGGACAACTCGTACTTTGTCGCGATCGACGTGTCCCAGCAACAGGACAAGTATTGCTCGCCGACGGAAAAAACCAAGCACGGCGACCGTGTCCAGCTCGACTTTACGATGGAACAGCTCGAAGACATTTGTTCGGAGCGCATCATGCCCATGCAGATCGAGTCGGTGGTGTGGCAGTCGCATTTTCGTGTGCCTCACCGCCTCGCGCGCAGTTTTGTCGACACTTCGTCGCACGTGTTCATCGCGGGAGATGCCGCGCACTGCCACACGCCGCTCATGGGCCTCGGTCTCACGATCGGGGTGCAGGAAGCGGTCAACCTCGGGTGGAAACTCGCGTTTGTCTTGTCTGGCCGCGCGCAGCCTTCCCTCCTTGCCACATATGCCTCCGAGCGCCGTGAAGCAGCGGCAGCGACGCTTCAAGTCCTCAAGAAGACATCCACGGCGTTCCACGTGTACGGCCCTTTGAAGCTTCTGCTGCGCCGCAGCTCGCTCTGGTACAACTCGCAAACGGTGGCATTTCAAAAGGGCATGTCGGCCAGCATGGACGGGTCGTACATCCACTACGCGACAAGTCCGCTGAGTGTCAACCACATCATCGCCCCCACGCCTTCGTCGTGGAGTGGTCTGCAAGGGTGCCAAGAGCTCCTCGGGCTCCACGGTCACGCGTTGCCAAAAGTCCAAGCCGGCGATCTCGCGCCGCACTTGGCCCGCGCCGACCCGGTCTTTTACCGCGGCACGGGCTTCAAGCTGCTCTTGTTTACCGGCATCGGCCATGGCGAGTTCACCCATGGCCAGCTCCAAACGATCGGAGACAATCTCATGCATGACACGTGTGGAGTTGTGTCGTCGGCGATGGTGGTGACGGCAGTCGAAGACCACCAAGCGTTTGATGTGCAAGCCCCAGCCATGTTTCTCGTCCGTCCCGACGGGTTCGTCGGCCTTCGCACCAACGTCGTGGACGATGCGAGAATTGTCATGACGTATTTGGCGACGCGGGTGGGCATCCGAGGCATCAAAGCGTCCGACATGACGTTGGATGCCACCCCAACGCGGACAGGATCCAAGTCGTGGTCGCTTTTGTGGGCCGCCCCGGTCGTCATGGGCATGGTTACGGTCGGCGCGGCCATCCTGAAGCTCACTGTTCCTGCCATGTCCCGCGTGCATGCGTAGTCCTGCCAACTCTCAATGTATTTATCTGTGGACCAGTGTTTCGAGCGCACTTGAAAAGCCACAGGACGACGCCTCGATCGACGAGAGGCGCTTTCCGATACAGTCTTCCCCAGACAACCACATCCACCTCACTTCTACTCGAGTCCATCCTCGCGACTAGTGGGCGTAATATCCACTCGGTCGACGAAGTGATGGTATGCACCAAACGCCCGCCGTTGACGTCTCCAGTCGTAGATCCATCCCCGTTTGAAGGTATCACGTTTGAAAGCTGGGACCGGCATTCCACCAAAGGACAGCTCCCGGCGCCGCCAGCACCAAGCTGCTCCATGCCCTGCGTGAATCGCAGTCTCTACGCAGTTGCTGTGGCCCATGGGTCGAACGTGTCTCGCTCTCCACGAGAGTCGCGCGCGAGATTTCGTGGCATCGTCCACAACCGACACAAGACTGTTGGCCACCGACAATCGAACGACACTCGATTATTCGGGCATAAATATCACGACATCGAGTGGCCTCTTTGGAGGCGGGCGCCGTTCGTCGGGTGCTTACGCGCTGGAAGGGGATGGGAACCATTTGCGGTGGTGGTGGGGATGGTAAAGGAGAATCCTTGAAAATCGTCGACATCGTCGTCGTCATCGCCGCCGACCGTGTCGTTGTCGGTGAGGGTGCCGACGCTGGTTCGCGTAAACTCATTGTCAAAATTTTGGAGGTCCGTCGGCGAGTTTACGCGAGGTTTGAATGGAGGTTTGATCTGTTTAGCGACGAGGGCGGTCCAGTTGAGGCCGGCGAAGAACGGGTGCTGCCGGAGACTTTCTTCTGTCAGCCGCGTCGTCGGGTCCCGTTCGAGGAGCCCACGGAGAAGCGATTTGGTCGCAGAAGACAATCCGAATCGCGCGGGAAACGTGAGCGGTTGATGCAGTATGTTGTCGCACATGCGCTGGACGTCCTTGTCGAAGAATGGCGGCCATCCCGTGAGCATCTCAAACAAGAGAGTGCCAAGGCTCCACCAGTCGACGGCAAATCCGTAAGTTGCTTTCTTCTTGCGAGCGATCAGCATCTCCGGCGCCAGGTACTCGGGTGTCCCGCAGAACGTGCGGGCGCCGTCCAGAGCGCTCACCCGGCTCTTCGCCAGTCCAAAGTCCGTGATGCGCACGTGGCCGTCCGCATCGAGCAAGACGTTTTCTAGACGCCAACCCGGGTCAGAAAGCTGTTTGTGGCATCCTCTTCGATCCAACCCATCGATTGCACTCGCCAGGCCTGGTTCACACAAGAGCTGCACGGGTGTTGGTCCGTCGAGTCAAGTCCCAACGCCATCCACTTCCCTCCACCTTCTGTCGCGAGCGGAGCGACAGACGGTCGGAGCAGTCCCATCGCCGCAGCATGCATTTACACCCGACATGTTGCACAGCAAATTCAGCATATCTCAACTCCAACACACAGCACTCAACGATCGAGGACGACAGGAGAGATGGGTCGGTCGAGATGCGTACCTGGCTTGAGGTCCCTGTACACGATGCCCTTGGAGTGCAAATGGCCGAGAGCCGCGACGAGCTCGGCCGCGTAGAAGCGAACCATGGTCTCGCTGAACGCACGAAACTTCTTGAGGTGGAAGAAAATTTCACCTCCAATGCAAAAGTCGGACACCATGAAGAGCCGCTCGCGGGTCTGGAATGCGACACGGAGGGTCACCACGAATGGATGGTCGAGAACGGTCATCACGTCGCGCTCGGTCATGGTGTGGTCGACTTGGTGGCGCTGGATCAGCTCGCGCTTCTTGAGTACCTTCATGGCGTACAATGCAGACGGCGACTGCTTTCGACAGACCAAGTACACTTTGCCAAACGATCCTTTCCCGAGCACCTTGAGGACTTCAAAGTCGTCCATGGACCATTTGTGCTCGACATCGAACGGCTCCCGTGACGACGCGAACAGGTCCGTCTCAACGGGAGGACTGTGCGACGTCGCGGTCATGCGGTCTTCCAAGTCTACGTTCAGTGAGTCCAGGAGAACAATGCGGACACACAAACCATCGTTCATGGATTCGTCGGGGTTGGCAGATCGAGGAGACAAAAACGTTTCGAGCTCTGGTGGACGAGGGCGCAATGCCAAGAGAGCTTGCATGTAGCTACGCCATGGCGTCAGGGATGGAGTCAAGCACGAGACATTACGTTTCAAAGCCAAGACGGCGCTGCTCAATCACGCGAAGCGACAAGGACGAAAAGAGACGCTTGGGAGGAAATGGCAGACTCCGCACGGCGGCAAACCGCGGGCACAGCGCCTTGTGCAGCGCGCGGAATTCACTGTACCGTTTGCAAAGGTTCCATGTCGAGTCGGTGGATTCGACGGACATCATGAAGACTGTGTACCGTTGCTGGTGACGAAGCTCCAGTCGGGAGTCCCACGACGGGATGCGCACTCCTGTCACAGTCATCGCGGCCACCTCTCGATCGCGAACTTCGCCCAGTGTGTACCCCGATGTGAAACGTTTTGTATCCGGCTCGTGGGAACGTCCGGATACCGCGACGCTGGGCGTCAGTGGCCAGCAGCAGCGACGCACGCCTTTCACCATGGAGCCACATCCGTCTTGCCACTGCGCGCCGCTGGTACGACGTGCTCATGATCACCCTTCCCTGCTGCGACTGCATCCGATATCTCGGGGGAAAGTGTGTTTCGAACGTTAGGGCCATCTTATTACGGCCACATAAACGCGAAATTGTCGCCGCACTCGATCGACGGGACTCGACCCCCGCCATCTTCCGCTTCGTCGGTGGCGAATGCCGTATACATTTGTGCCACGTAGACCGGATGATCCATTGCATATGAATTCAGACCACTTGGTTGTCCCGTGGTGGACATCTGTGACGGGAAAATGTCGACGACGAGCGGCGTGGGCCAGTGACGATTCGCAAGTGATAACCGAGCTCAATCACACAACGTCGCTCCAACGCAGCACTGTTGTCCGGGCTCGCATTGCGAGCAAGTCGACGCATGTAGGTTGTTGAAGCTCGTAATCGGCGCCATGCGATGGCTACACACCTTTGTGGCTCGCATCGTCGAGGAACCATATTCCACAACGTTCTGCAATGATCTTGTTGGAAGCCTTTGGTGCATGGCGGCGCACAAGGAGTTCATGACGGCTTCCATCGAGGTACCGGTAGTCGGTCGCCATCACGCTGCGGAACGTCCGAGGACGTCCCGGCTGGAAAAAACCGCCAACGTTATCCGGATGAACCACATCGGTTTCGGCGAATTTTTTGGATTTTATCGAATGGGCCGAGTTTGCGAAGATCACGCACATGGTCAACACGCATGTGCACGTGGTGATCCCGGCGATGCCGCTGTCAAAGCAGGACAACCAGCAGCAACGGTCGCCAGCGTCGTCTGTCAAGGCTGTTGCAGCTGCTGGAGGCAACGACCATGCCTCGAACAATGATTCGGCCGAGAACAACCCCATCGATCCCGCCATCCACGGCGCGACATACACAATCGTGCAAGCCCGACATGTCAAGCTCCACGATAACAACAACACCATCGATGATGACCCCATTGGCGACTTGTCCATGGCGTCAGCTGTGCCGGAAGTTCAACTTCCTGGCGAAGTTGTCCGAACCATCTTGAGCTACCTTGACGGACCAAGTCTCGTCGCGTGCTCGGGTGTATCAACAACATGGCGCATTCAAACGCACGAACGACAGCTCTGGAAGCAAGCGTGTTTGACCAAGTGGCCAAGTTTGCAGCACCAGCTCTTGCCTCAGCTTCCGGGAGCCCCCGACTACGACGTACGTAGTTCGATCGCGATGGCGTCGCGTCAGGTCAAACTGTAGATCATTCGGCTGTACGGTGGAAGCTGGAAGTCGTGCTACATGCAGGGCAACAAGGTGCGCAGCCCGTCCTTCGCCTCGCGTCATGTTCTGTGTTAGAAATGCCAAACGGCGGAATGCATGGTTCACGTGCCTCAGTTTGAAGCTCCGGGGAACCACGGTCCCGACCGCATCGTGTCGGACACATTTGCCATCGACGAGCATTCGTTTTGCTTGTGGATCTTTCCTCGCGGCAACCCGAACGAAGTCGAATACTACGACCGGTCGTTGTCGGTTTACCTCGTACGTGTTGCCGTGGCGACGCGTGGGTGGCTCACGCATTGCGTTGGCGGCTAGGTAGTCACCGATTTGGACAAGCGGCCACTAGATTGGCTGACGTGCGCCGTTTTCACATTGAGTGTCGTGCATCCGACAGACCCGTCCAAGACGTATGCCGTGGATTTCTGTCCATCCATTGACTCACGTTGGTTGCAGCATCACGTGGCATTCGTCGCTCCACGACAACAAGTTCAACCACGCGCTGTACAACTGGGGCGTCCACTCACTCGGCGACCTCTCGTCGTTCAAGCCGAATGGGTTTGTCTTCCCGGACGGGTCTTTGCGCGTGTCGACTCGCGTCCGCCTCATGTCGATCTCAGTGCGAGTCCATGTCGAAGCAGGGTTTATGGCCCACGAAGGGCTCGGTCTTGGCCCGCACGTATGCACGATCGACCTGCCATTCTGCAGCACGCTGGCGGACTTGTTGGCAGCGCTCGCGTCACGATTTCCAGCCACGGACGTGAGTCAATGTCGTCTGTGGAGCTTTAGCCACAGTGCTCTGACCGGGTAAACCCTTCCTTGAGCGCAGCTGTGACTGGCTTACCTGTGTGTGCGCCGTTAGCCAGGCGAAACGACCACGCAAATGCCTCTCGGCTCTAACCACGTCGACCCCTCTCTTTGGCAACTTGCTCTGCGACGGCACCGACATCGATGCGTACTCGTGCTGTGATCTATTTCTCGACCCAGCGAGTCTCGACTCGTTTGTGTTCGTCAAGGTACTCGATCTGCACACGGGCGTCCTGCGCTACGTCGGCCGCCTGTGTTTGTCGGCGTTTCCGACGGCGCAAGCGATCGTGGCCTACTTGGCAGTGGCGTTTCCGCATGTGGCGCACTGGATGTCGGTGCGGGAGGAATGCGCTCCGCAGCTCGCGAGCATGTTGTCCCCCGTCGATCGATTGCTGCCGTCGGACGTTGTGATCTTTGCCGAATGCACTCCAACTCGCGCAGGCGCGTCCCCCACCTCGGACACCAACACGGACCGATGGATGATGCGAGTTCGCCGCTGCTTGGACCAGTACCTCGACCGGCAGTAAGTCCATCGAACACGATTCCGCGCGTTCAGAAGTAACTCGTTGAGAATGTAGCTACAAACACGCGAAAGCCCTGATCGCCAACCGTCTCCACCACATAACCCTCCACGACATCGAATGCATCGGGGACTTGCTCGACCTGCCACGGTTCCGCATCCACAGCGTTTTTGCCAAGTGCCACGAAAACGCGCGGCGCACGCTGCAGTACATCATGGAAGGGCGGCACCTCGGATTCATTTGCGACTCTTGCGGGGAGACTGACTTTGTCGGCGCTCGGTACAACTGCACCGTGTGCAGCGACTACGACCTGTGCCACCCCTGCTTTGGTCGGTTCGCCATCGTATGGCACGTTTGATTGACCGTTGTGTGTGCTGATAGAGCGATCGCACCAAGTGCGCCATCGATATGCCAACGTCGATGGCAAGTGGAGGCGCGTGCCCAACTTCGACGACCACAACCCGGCCACGCACCCCATGCACTGCATCTACCCCGTGTTTAGTTGACGGCAGAGCCCCACGAAGGGAGGCAAGTCAGGCTGTACTCTACCATAAGGAACTCCATGCAGGTCCCATGACCGTGCCGTCTTCGTCCGTACATTGGCGCGGCTCCATGCGCTCTAGGAGACACGTCAAACTGTCACGAGCTAGCCTTACCGTCATGTGGCATCGAACACACCTCGAGCGCCTTTGAATGGGGCGCTCCACTGCATGCAATAAAGGACCACACCGACGAGCATGGTGGATCCAAGGGCGTCGTCGGCCTGTTCGAGTGAATTCGCACCGGAGGCCTTGAAACGGTTGGTGGCAGTTTCACATTTCTTCGAGCGCCCGCCATGGATACATCGGACGACCTGCTGCGGAGCGACATGAGCTCTGGTCACGCCAAGTAGACAG
Source organism: Aphanomyces invadans (assembly GCF_000520115.1). Classification (NCBI taxonomy): domain Eukaryota; phylum Oomycota; class Saprolegniomycetes; order Saprolegniales; family Verrucalvaceae; genus Aphanomyces; species Aphanomyces invadans. The sequence continues at coordinate 41,902 of NW_008580161.1, forward strand.
AGCGCCGTGCACATCGTGTCGTGCGCTGACCCGGTGGATGTTTGTAGCGAGGACGTCAAAGCGTCGGCGGTCCAGCGGATGCGGAAGCTCCTCCTCATGCCGGGCTACTCGCGGACTGCCGACGACTATGACTTTATGGACCGTTTTGGTACACGTGCCGTGCGGTCGGCCGGCGGTCATGTCCGTGTGTTGGTGTAGTGCTGTACATTCAGTTCTTTGTCGACCTCGACCAGGCCGATCGGCAGCAGTATCTCCAGGTCAGTCGCGGTGTGGTGCTTCAAAAGAACCAGATCCTGTTCAACATTGGCGACCCCGCCGACTCGTTCTACTGCGTCATCTCTGGGTACGTTGAAATGTGCATGCTTGGTCGCCGCCCACCGCGACGACGGCAGGTCGCTTAACGTCGTTATTGATCTGACGCGCGTCCACCTCAACACCAAGCGTGAAATGAACGATATCGTCAACCGCGCCAAGATTTACTCGTGTTTGCACAACCCGGGCGTCGGCGTCGGTACGTCGATCCATCGATCAAGTGGTTGTCTGCGACCGACGCGTTGCCGCCGCACGCAGACGAGTCCCCGTACTGCACGTCGTATGTGGTTCGCAACCTCAAGCGGTTCGACGCGTTCGGCGACGTCGGCATGCTCACCGTGGACGGCGTGCGCACCGCGACTGTCGTCGCTGTTGAAGACACGTTCCTCTTACGGATCGAGCGCGAAGCGTTCTTGGACTGCCGCGTCTTCCATCAGAGCAAAGAGATCCAGTACGGTTGCAAACGTCGACGGCAGACCCGTCACGCCTCCGTGTTCATAGCCACAAGCTCGCGTTTCTCGGCCGCGTCCGCGTGCTGCAGCACTGGGATCGCGAGAGCAAGCTCAAGTTGTGTGGACGGATGGAGCGCGTGCTCAAGTCGTACAACGACATCGTGATCGCGCAAGACGACGAGGCGCGTACGTGTGTGCGCCGTGACACAAACTTGAATGGCTGGCGTGGATCGAATGCGTAGAGTCGTTTTACCTGGTTCAGCTCGGCGAATGCCGCCTGGTCAAGCGGTACAAAACCAGCACGTTTGTGGAGCTGGGCACGGTGTCCAGGTGCGCCGAGGTTCCATGCGTTGGGGATTTGACGGGGGCATGCAGTGGGCAGTATGTCGGGTCGTTTGAGGTCTTGCATGGGCTCACGCACGCTGCGTTTTCCGTGCTCGTGTCGTCCCCGAGCGCCGTGCTGTATCGTATCGACAAGCTCGGTATAAAATGCCTTCATCAAGGCTGGACCAGCGCGATGGTTTCGATAGACTTTCGCCATCATATTCTTCGCGACCCCGTTGCCGAGGAGCTCTTGGCCGTCGACGCCGACGAGCTGTACGCCCGCATGCACCCCGAATCGGTCCACCGGGACCTGACGATCAATGCGCAATGGACCAAGTGCCGGGAGTCCATCGTGGCGGAAGCGACCCCCCGCCGACAAAGGAGGGCGCCGTACTTGCAGCCATTCGACCACAGCCTGCACCCGTCGCCGTTGCACGGAGCCCCGATGATCTCTGTGCATGCACCCCAGCACCACCCATCGGACAACGTCAAGTTGAAGCTCCCCATGTCGCCTTCGGCCAAACCGTCCCATGCGCGCCGTCCGTCGATGGGCCAACTGAAAACACCCACGTCACCGAGACATATCAAGCCATGGCACGCCATGTCGGCGGACGCGGCCTCGCAAAAGCTGTATGTTGGCCAGCAGCACTGGTTGGAGGTAAGCAGACAAGGTGCTTTCGCCAGTGGAAACCATCAGGTCTAACGATGAAAGGGACGATGGCTAGTGGGCTTCGAACCGAGCAGCCAATGTGTCCCTCGCCACGGAACGAGCTAGTGGTGTGCGGTCGGCACACACATCCCCCCATCCCCCCCCAGCGACGAACCCATCCGATCGCGACAAGGCACATGATGGAAATGCTCCCCATCGGACAGCTCAGATCCTCGCCGGGAAAAAGAGCCGACCAGTCCAGCGCATTCCCGAAGCCGTCTCGACCGTGCTAGCGGCCATCGCACACACTGCGCCACCGTCCCAGTCGGAATTCTAACGCAGATCTTGCAAACGTTGTTGCAGCGTTAAATATGGAGGCAGCGGCGAACGCCGCCGCTCCCCATTATCGAGACGCGACGGGGCATCGAGGATTGCAGTCGATAGTTTGAGCGTCTTCCCGGATCGTGTACACCCACGGATCCAATGACGCGGTGCGTTTGGCGGACAGGGTTTGGAAGGGGGACGTTGCCGGGAACTGGGTGTGTCGCTGAACTTGGAGGAACGTCTTGAGGAGCGGCAGGATCGGGCACGTTGACGGGTCGCACAGGGCGACACTGTCGGCGAGGAGCGTGACGGTAACGGCGAGGAATTGGCTGAGGGCTGCGCGGCGCTCCATCGCGACTTGATCGATCGTGCGGTCGTTAGAGAAGAACATGCGAAGTTTCTTCCTCGGAAACGACATGGACGACAATGGCAGGTAGACGCTGCGGCAAGCACAGTCAGCGGCCGCTGTGAGCTCAAGCAACGAGTTGCGCAGACGGCGAAACTCCGAGTACCTCTTGTACACAACCCACCGGCGATCGCCGTATTGGACCATGATGCCGTACGAAAGATGCGACTCCTTGGAGATGCTCACAATGGATGTGGACAGGAGAGGAGCCAAGTCAGGGGACGCGCTGGAGGGACTGCAGTTGCGTGCGCGCATGACGCAGTAAGATGTCGAGTGACGCCCCGTAGCGGCATGACGCGCCCACGACGCCAAAGACACAGTTACAGTCGTCCATCGTCCTCGACTCTACTGAACGATTCCGGCTCCACCAGGCACATGCACATCCAAGCAGACACTGGATATCTCGCGTCCTTGTTTCCGTGACTTCAGATATGTTGACGTTATACTCTTTAACGCTCGTTTTGCCGCCAAAAAAGCTATTTTTTTGGAGTTTAACGCTGGCTGAAACGATTCTTTCGAGTCACGGAACTTGCCCAACATGTGCGACAAAGATGCTAGTGTAACATGCCCACTGCGATTTCACGCGAGTAGTGCTCACATGCACGTACGCCATGAGGTAGATACACGTCGGGATTGAGGTCTCCATGGCGAGGTCGAGCTTGTCGTCGCGTCCAGGCTTGAGAAGAATGCACTGTTGTGAACGGATATGCTCGTCAAGGCCACCGCCAGGTTCCCACGAATGTCAAGTACGGTGCAGTTCGCAGCGGTGGTTTGAATGGCCGCGCCGCCTCATGTGGACCACTTGTTTTCGTGCGAAGACATTGGCAGCAGCACATGGCGTTCTATCACGCAGAGAGAGCTCTGGCGCGAGACTGGGGCTCTATCCATCACTTCCATCGATGACCGCATCGACAACGCGCAGCCCGAACGACAAAGACACGGCGGCACGCACGCTCTATTGCCTTAGAAAGAAGTAGTAAAACATATACACGTCAACCGCGATGAGAACGATGATAATGCCCCAGAGGAGCATCTTTTGTCGGAGGTGGCGATTTCGCAACTCCTTCAGGTACGTGTTCGCTTGCATCGTCGCAGACTTGGTGTCGTTCACCATGTCCTTCATGTCTGTAAACTGTCCACGCTGCGCCTCGAGTTCCACGAGGACGTGCTTGGCCGTCCGGTCGGCTTCTGCGATCGTTTGCTTGGTCTGTTCGATTTTGTCGGACGTGGCAAGGAGGCGCTGGGCCGTCTAGAGACACACCACATGAGTCGTCATGACAGTCTGGCGTGGCGCGCGCTGCGTGGACGTACAGGGTCGTATGTGCTGCCGTAGTTGCTCATGCGGGAGCCGGTCAAGCTTGACGTGGCCGTCGGTGCGGGCGAGGGCTTAATGTTCAACCGCATACTTGACGTGGGTGATGGAAGAATAGTTGGCAAAACCGATGGAATGCATGAACCAATCGAAACACGTCTTAGTTGAATTAAATGACGATTTTAGCCAATCACATCGTTTCAACTCGTGGCACATTTTCCCACCAATCGCCGCGGTGGTGTCACTTCAACAAGGACCGGATCGAATCGACCAAAGTCCGCGCGACGCCGCGGGTGTCGGGGTCGATATGGGGGCTGTCGCGGGCGTCCTGAAGAATCCTGCAGCATCCAAATCAGGAGCATAGCCCTCAGGAATCATCCAGGCGCATACCGTGCCATACTCTGCAAACATCCTGAGGTCAATATATGCGGCAATGCTTTCGCCTCGGTTAGGATCACGACAATGGTTTGCGCTGCTTCCATGGACACCTACCCATGGCCATGCACCCCAAAGTCACATGGGCATTGGGAATGGTCGTACCTGTGTATTCTGGGCACTTGCCACCAATTTGGCCGTTGCGTCGACGACGTCGGTGCCAACGGACTGCGCAAAGTTGTCATTGAAGGCATGGTATTTCGCGAGCGTCATGAGGAGCTGCAGTTGGAAGATCATACATATTTGCGCATCGAGTTCAACGAACGAAGGGAATTATGCACCTTGAGGGAAGCCGACTGCAAGACCGCAGGGGATGTATCCTTTGCTAGGCACGCGTGTATGTACGGCAGCGATTGCGACGCCAGTGTGCACAGAGCAGTCTTGTCCAGGCGAGGAATCGCGCTGGAAAAGGTCCTTGACGTTAGTACCGCATGCAAAACATGGATTTTGTACTTGAGCAAGACATTACAGCAACACAGACGAGCGGGCAGCTCGAGCAGCCGCTGCGTCTCGAGCATGTTCATCCTTCCATCAAATGTACCCTCGAGCCAACTCTGCACCCACTGCTCAAACGTCTACAGCTGAAAACGTCAACACAAGCCGTGTCATCGCCACCTACGGTGTGGGACGCATGGATGGACGAATGGTGCATGAGCACAGTCATGCACTCAATGCAGCCGCGCTGAACTCTCTCGACCAGGTCAGAGGACTGTGAGGCTGATGGGACTCGAGCTGCCCATGCCATGAGCACGAGTTCCAAGACTGGGCCAAGCCACATCGGTTGTGATTCTGGGTGGGCCGCAACGAAGACGGTGGCGCAGTACACCATGAGCGACGTCGTTTTCGCCGACGACGCTAGTGGAGGCAGCGTGTTCCATGCTGACAGGGCGGCCCAAGCTCCGGGTGGCGCGACGGGCGCGAGCAGCGGCTGCAAGCGCTGGAGAATCAGCGGGAATGCTGTGCGTGGCGGGAGTTTCGCTACGATGTCTGCCGCCAATTTCCGAATGTCTTCGCTCTCGCCGTCCTGACATTCCGAATTAGAATCGCGCCGCCCTTCTCGACGACAGGGGCACCTCCGACACAAGTGCGACCACCATTTGGACGAGCGAACTCGCCTAATTGCAGAGATGCTGAGTCGACAGCATGGACACTCGAGCAACGATTACCACGTTACTCAGACATGACACAGGAGCCAGACGCAGCGCCAAGAGGGGGCGCAACTTCACCAACAGCAACGGACTGGATGACTCGTACACTACACCAACGTGTGGCTGCACGACCGTCAACGACATGGACTTCGCGAGAAAAGTGGACGGCGTACCTGCAGACGAGATTGTAGCACAGGCAGCTGACGGGAAAACGTTGCTGGATACAATCGGAGGAACTCCCGCAAGACGACCATCGAGATCGAGTCGTGGGAGCTTTGAAAGAAGGTGGCGATGAGGTCGTCCGAGATGGCATCGACACTGGACGGTGGAACGCGCTCCAGCCACCTGCACGATCTCCAATCAGTCGCGCATGCGACGAATGCTGGGGGGGTACCGAGTCAAGGCTTGCAAAGCGGCTTGACGCTTCGCAGGCGCACTCGACTGCGACGATCCTTGGACTGGTTGGATGTCGGCAGGGGACTGTATCGGAAGCGTTGCGAACGCCGGGAAGCCGAGGTTGAGAATTGCCGCCACGATGGTCCCGACAGCAACTCGACTGGCGGTCCGACTGGCGACGAGGTAGGCCAAGATAGTGTCGGCGTGACTGGATGGGAGCCGAGCCATGTAGTGCGCCACGATCGTCGACATGTCCAAGGCCGAAAGGAGTTTGGCAGCCTACAGGCAGCCTCAGCATACACACCGGCATGTCGACTGGGCGTGTACTTGACGTCGAATGCCGATACATGGATGATGATCGCAGAGCATCAGTACCGGCATGGTGAGCTGCTTGGCTGTGGCGATGACAGATGAAGGCGACGAGCGCACAACCCCCGTGCCGAGAAGTGCCGACCACACAAGACTCTGAGGTGGCGACTCGCTCATCATGTACTGGACCAACGTGAGGGCGTTTCTCAGCACTGACTTGGACGTGTCGGTGGCTTCGAGGACCATCTTGAGCTGCATTGTGGAGAAAGAATCTGCATGAGCTTGTTTGACGACACCGTCCATTCACCGGCACGAAACCATCCCACGTGCCGCGTCAAGAATGCACGCACCGTCGCAACGGGAACGTTGGTGACGCGAACGATGTCGGCAATGGCTGGAGTGGCCGGAATAAGTGCTGCGCCATCGACAAGGGCTCGCTCCACTGGGTAAACCCACTCCCACGGCGGAGAGAGCAGGCCGTGTGTGATCCAGTGCTGGCAAATGACGAATTCAACGATCGTCGTGGCAAGGAAGGTCGCTTCACTGGATGCACTTGCCCGCATGGCATCCACCGCAACCTGGTCAAAGGTCATGATAAGCACGCCAAACGATTTTTGGCAGGAGTAACACGTACGTTGACTAGTTGGCAGTGCATTGCGTGGCTCAGCTTTGACGGCCGCACGCGACCCAGCGCACAGACCACGTTTCGCAGTGCCGGCTCGGTCGGGTGCAGCCTAGTTCGTAGCCGTTGTATGCTTGTGCAACCCATCATGACGCTGCTTACCGCAGCTGACTGATCATGCGTGAGAGCAGACGAGTTGAGTGGGGAAATGCCGACTGGAACACTGGAATCGAGTGATGGATGTGGTCGACCCACTCTGTCGACGTGCATGTGGCTGTGCGAAACGAGACCAGGGCTACCACGAACAACGTGCGATGGCGGACGCCCGTGTACCATTCCACAAGTTCGTCGAGGAGTTGAGCGATCAGCTCCTGCACAATTGTCAGCATGCGTCAACTCCAGGATATGCATGCCTTGAGCGGTCCAACCACTGACGACGCGCTTCCTTCCTCGTCGTTTCTGCCAATGCTTAATGCAGCTACGTGAATGATGGCCAAGGAGGCGTCGGCGGCAGCAAGGCTGAGCTTCGTCGGGCCGCGCCGCCCGTGTTCTACATCCACGTCACTCCTCATGTCCGGACCAGGAGCACATTCGTACCTCCACCCGTGGCCGTGAAGGATTTGGCACAATCAACAGTGTGCGATAGTAGCTGAAACCATAGAGTCGCGTGGGGCGTGGTTGTCGTTGTTGCCGTTGAAAGGCTCGCAGTACGAACGAGGTGGAGGGCCACGTCGCGAACGCTCACGAGGTTGCGCAGTGTGCTGGCTTTATCTTGGGGTGCAGTACACGTTAAGAAGAAGAAGCCAAGGACGCGGTGGGGATGACAGTGATAGAGAAACAACAGCAGCACTTGACTTCGACTTGCCGTTCTGGAAAGCTCGGCAGGATGCAGCGGCACGTCGTGAATCATAGGTTCCAGTGCTTGCAGCAAGTTCCTACGATCCATTCAACTTCGCGTACGGTCGTAGATTGTTGTACATGGCAAGCTTGTCCGATGTTTGCAGCATGGTCCGGAGATGCATCTACGATTGGCAACATTGCAGTCTCCGACTCGGTCGAGCACATCGACGAGTGCGCGCTCCAACTCACCAGAATTCGTGTCAGCTGGACAAAAGTCGTGTGCTGAGCAAGCGTAAAAGACCGCCGCGTCTGATGGGAATATCAATGTTGATGAAACACGCAGAAACGACGCTACCTCTTCCAGGGGTGGTTGTCCTTCCTTCCGTTGGACATCGGCGATTGCATCGTGGACCTATAAACTCACTCAGACACTGCTCCCACATGGTCACACCACCAACGCAATATCTGTGTCCACAAGCAGTCGCGTCATGGATGGAAGCGTGAACAGCGACGACTGCGCTTTTGCGGCGGCGTCGGCGACCAGGTCCACCATGATGATTCAATTGTCGCTGTTTTCTGACTTATCCGGATGTTTCTGCCGATGGCAATGTGTTCCATCGATCTGACCGGGGATGCACATGGGAAGAGCTGCAACAAGAATCCACAAGCTCCTTTGGGGAGATGGCGTGCCATGGGGTACCCAAGGCGTCTAGAAGCTCTAGAATGCGGTTCGATCTACGCATCGAGCGCAAGTTGGGGCAAGGATACGATTGCCAGACATGTGCAAGTAAGTGGCCAAGGTAAGCCGAGGTCAGACTCGATGGGTAGCTCCCACCTCCAACAAGCGACGAGGGCCACGAACACCACACGACGAGTTTCAACATCGTTTGTTTTCCTTTACAATTCGTCCAATCCTTCCAAATCGTCAAACTCCAGCAACACTCGTGTGACGACCAACGCCATGTCATAAAAGGACGATGCTGCTGCTCGCAGCATGCGGATCTCGTTCGCCCAGAAATGCCTGTATACAAGCAATAGATCAGTACCGACTCGATATAGGACGAGTTCGCCGTACGCAATCAGTTTCTTGTCTTGCACTCGGAGTTCCTTGGTGATTTTGTCGGGAGAGATCTCCTCGTCGACGTTCAGGGTCGCCAACGCATGTGCAGCCGCGTCAGTTGAGCCAAAGGTCAGTACGATCTCACTACATCACACTGACACATCACACTGTCTCATTCACTGCCATGCCCCGAAAACTTTGCTCGTACCAGTCGTATGGGTGGTCCTTGCTCATGATGTCCGTGCCGAGATCGATTGAAATGCCCGATATCCGGATGATGGGATTTATCCGGAGACCCATCATCGACGACAGAGCTTGAGGAAATGCTCTCATGGCAGGGCCATCGTTCCAGTCGTCGAGATATGTCAGTCTCTACGTGTTCGTTCATGCAAGCGTCACGAACGTCAGTTGGCTCAGACATCCATCTCTCCTTCATCTCTTCGGTGGTTTTGATGAGCGACTGACCGAGTTTGCTTCGTCCATTCCATCAAGGCCCCCACGGTGCTGTGTTGAGAATGGCACACTTCCGGATAATTCTGGCGCCAACAAGAGTATCCGGATGCTCCTTGTCATACTATTTCGCGCGAGTGTATCATTCTCAAAGATGGCCCGCACCAAGCAGACGACGCCTAAGAACGTGAATGACGGCAAGACCCCGCGCAAGAACATGCTGGCGTCCAAGAAGACCCTTCCTGGAAAAAAGGGTGACCATCCTGTGAATCTCGTGAAGAAGCCGTTTCGGTATCGTCCAGGCACGGTCGCGTTGCGCGAGATTCGGCGGTACCAAAAGTCGACCGACCTGTTGATTCGCAAGCTGCCGTTCCAGCGGTTGGTGCGCGAAATCGCGCAAAACGTGCGCTTGGACCTGCGTTTCCAAGGGTCTGCGTTGGTCGCGCTGCAAGAATCCGCCGAAGCGTACTTGGTATCGCTCTTTGAAGACTCATACCTGTGCACAATGCATGCGAAACGCGTGACGCTGCTGCCACGCGACATGCATCTAGCGCGGCGGTTGCGTAAGGAGCGAGTGTAGGCATCCCGTACAGCATCGACATAAAACTTAACTTATCCTCCCTCGATCATATTTCATCGCCCTTTCGAGGTATGAATCGTCCAGACGACGACGCGTTCACATGGAAACTCGACGATGGTGTCGTCGTCATGTCCACAATAGCCGCCCGACAGGATGTGCGATGAATGCGTCTTGAATCTCATCGTGGGAGAAGGTCAGCTCCCACTGGCCTTTCTTTTCCCGAACGATATCACATCGCTCGAGCTCAAAGCACACGGCTTGGATCTCGGCAAAGGAAGGAATGCGCGCAAGGCCGGCTGTCTTGGTCAAGTTGATCACGCGAGTGGCCACGCCTTCGAGGTCCCCGCCACGTTTCCCGCAGTGCTTTTCTGCACGTCCAAGAGAGTTGGTCGCGTCCACCACATGAGTCCACATACCTGGGGGCTGTAGTTTCACTTCTCGCAAGAGCGCCACGAGGAAGATGCACTCAAACGTGCTGCACTGCCGCAGCCGCATGACGAGCGGCGATTCCGACATGGCGGCCTGGGCAGCTTCGATGTCGGTCGACAGCACCTTGGACGGAGTTTGCGTCTCGACGACTCGGCGCAGGGTCCGCTCCACGGCAGCCTTACACACCATCAGCGCCTTTCGGATGTCACCGCTCTGGTGCGCCAGCGCCTTGGCGTAGATTTCGATCGAGCCGGCCTCAAACACGTGCAGCGTCGCCAGCCGCTGGTGAAGTATGCGCTCGATCTGGTCGTGCGTGTACGACCGAAATGCAATGCGGTTCACGCCAAAGCGGCTGCGAAGCTTCGGTGCCAGTCGCTCGGGCAGGTCCCTGCCAGACAGCGTCACAAGCACACACCAGTTGGGACAAGTAGATGCGCCAGAGACTCATGGAAATGTAGCCGCACAGAAGTATGCGGTGCCCGGGACTCATGGCAGGCCATTCACACACTCAAAATGCCAACAAGGCAGCTGCAGCACGAGGGAGGCAGAGCAGTATAGGCGTACATGATGTTGGCGATGCCGACGACGACGAGCTTGGACGATGGAAGGGCCTGCCACTCGAGAAAGTTGTACAGGACCGTGTTTTTTCCTAACACGGTGAAAGCAGTGACGTTGCCGACTCGGCCACCATCTCGCTCACGGACGGCGTGAGCAGCTGCATCAGGGTGTACCTGCCAGCATAAAGTCCATTTCGTCCAAGACGAGAACGAGCGCGGGTCGAGGCGTGTTGTCTTTGAAGAAGGCGTCAAGGCAGTCGCGGGCGCGCTTCGAGTTGAGCGTTTTGGCCTAAGCATCCCATCATCGAGATCAAGCGTCCACAGCACACGCACGGCCGCGACGTACGTGGAAGTGAAACGACTCCAGTGTCTTCCAGATCATGCTGTACGCCTGGTCTGGCTTGGGCATGTGAAGCCCGTTTATTTCGATCCACGTGAACGCAGGAATCGCCTGTATCGCGCGCTCTCGCTCGAGAGTGCGCAAAATTTCCTTCACTGTCGCGGTCTTTCCCATGCCTGTTCGAGGAGATCATGCGGCGATCGATATCGTGCAGGAATACGTACCTGGTAGCCCGCTGATGTACACTGGACTGCTTTCGCCATCCACGATGGCCAACTTGAGTGTGTGGTAGATTTGCCGGCGCTCATCTTCGCGACCGAGCAAAGTGTCGGGGATGCTGGAGAGCTGCAATTGGTCGCATGCTGCTTCCAGCCGGGACTGGCATTCTGCCAAGGGCGCCGCCCCGTCGTTTTCAACCGTCGCGCCGTCAACAACACGCCGGCGCTTTCGATTGACGCACTCACCCGAATCGATCCACTTGAGGCGGCGGCTGTATACGTATGCCAAGTCGGGTCCGCGGCTGTCGGGCGCGATCACGGTCAGTGTGCCGGTCAGCGGCGCATACAACTTTGTACAAATGTATGACGCTGCGATGTTGACCACCTTGACGACATTGGCCACGGGCACCTCGTCGATTTCGGTCGTGTCGACTACCTCTTCCTTCGTGGTCGAAGCGGTTGTCGACTGCGCGAGTTTCTTCCGCATCGAGATTGGCAATGCAGATAGTGGCTTCATATACCGCACTTCCATCATCATCTTTCCCTTTGCATCTGCCCAAAGCGCGTGCACGGTCGCTAGTTTCATCGTTGACCCATCGGTTGGATGTCGAAGTTGGACGACGTCATATTGGCCAAAATGCTCCTTGTCGCGTCCTGTCATCCTGGACACGCCACCATAGTACACATCTCCATTCAGGACATTCAACGAATCCCCGACCCACTTATACTTGGTTGACGCCACCCCGACCACCACCGCATTCTTCCTCTTTGGCTTGATCCTCGGGCTCGTGAACTCGACCATGCCGTTCCGTTCCAAGTTCCGGATAAGAATGCGACGCCGAAATATATTACTTCGAAGTATTATGAAGAATATCCATGTCAGAGAAATAATACAAATTAGAACAATTCGGAATGATATATTTGCCGACTCGATTGATAACATAGCCAATCGAAACGTTCAAGGGATTTCGAGGAATTCCGACGAAATTTTACAATTCACGATAAAGCAAACAAAATTCTGGGGTGCAAAAAAGAAATCCTGAACAGAATACGACAACCAACCCAAACGATGCCCCGCGCAAAGCACTTCCGCTCGAAGCACCACGACTATACACTGCCTTCACACACATGCTACACTCGTGGTTGTGTAGCTGGCGTACACGCATGCGTTGACCCATGCACGCTATGGTTCCCACGAAGGAGGGGGGGATGTCCAAGTCCATGAGATTGCCCCACTAAACAGGTGCGGGTTATCGCTGAGTTGCCCCCAACTTCGCTCATGAAAGGAGCACGCTAGTATAAGCAGAACTGACAAACTAAATGTTCTTCTTGGAACGGCAGCATGGGATGTTGTGGGTCGGCCAAGGGAGTGGGGGATGTAGTCATTGGTTCGCGATCCACCATGACCATGCTGACTCCTTGTCGAGGAAATACGTTCCGCGGTAGAACCAATGGCATGTAATGTACAAAAAGCGCTCATCCGCGGGAAGGAGCAGCGACTCGTTGTGTGTGGGCACATGAAAGTGTGTGCGCTGGACCTCCTTTGTCCTCGACAAAGCCATCACCAGCGATGGCGACCACGTTTGTCTGAGCGAATTTTCTCGTGCCGTCGTGATGGCAGCACTGTTTCGTTCGAGAGGCCATGTCAAAGCCAGCAAGGATGGGGCCATTGCCGCCATGCGGCGGAACTCAACGAGGACTAGGCAGTCGCGAGCTGTCTCCGGCCATTGACTCGGTGGCCGAACCGAGCTTCGTGCGCGCGATCATCGGAACAATGTCGATACGATTCGACGCAATCCAAACGAATCCCAGACAAGCAACCATGAATTGGTTCACGACCAAGACGAGTTATTCGTGGGCTTGCTGTAGTACGTTTCGGGCGTTCATAATCGCGAGAGCTTCTTCGCACAGCAGGATTCGTTGTACCAGCATGCGCACGACGTCGTCATTCAAGAACTCGCACGTGTCGTTGTCCAGCACGTTGTGGTCCCATTCACTTTCGTCGGATGGGCATGTGGGTTTCTCCGCGGCGGTATCCGCGGAGCCGCCTGTTGGGCTGCACGATCTCCTGCCTACTACCATGCCGTGATCTCGTTGGAGAAAAGGAATGTCGTCGGCCACTTCTGCTTCGACAACAACTTGTTCTTCCTGCAGCAAGGGTGTGGTGGCGAAAGCATCGACATGTGCTTCCATCTCCGAGGGTGCCTCCACCTCCGTCGGTGCTTCCACTACCGAGGACGCTTCCACCCACGACAGGACAACGGACGACACCAGTTCCTCGACGACATGACCGACTTCTGGAGGCGGTGGACCTGGAGTTGGCGATTCGTCCGTTGGCGCTTTGTACGTCTCGACAGACCGACGAGGGTGGATGGGCGCTCGAAAGGCAATGCCGACACTGGGTCGTTTTGGTGGCGTCTGGCCGCTTGAACTGGAAGAAGCTGACGGTGAAACGTTGGCAGGCTCCGCTTGTTGTGGTGTCGAGTGCGCGGAAGGCAGTTGCTCTGCCGCGCGGGGTGTGTCTTGCTCACGAGGATCACTTTCATTCAACTTGAACGTTGTATCAGCTTCATCTCGAGCAACTTGCGCTGCCGCGTTTGGCGCGTCCACACTTGCTGGATGCACAAACTCGCTGAATCGTTCACCTCGGATAGGCGCCGTGGACAGCACTGATGAGGCGAACGTGTCGGGTGGCGCCACCTGTGGCTCAAGTATCCATGGCGCCATGGTCGTCACCTTGAACACTGGAAAATGCATCGCGCGCGCCGGTGCGAGAAATGCCGGCTCTGCCACCATCGGAGAAATCACTTCGTCGCGGACGAGGCGCGAAGGCGCGTCGGAAGGAACTCGTGGCGGGCTTTCGAGTGAAATGCGGGAGCCGACGGCGTTTGCGTACGGAGCCATGTCGAAGGAAGGGTCGAGGGACAATGTGGAATCGTCTACTCCGGACACATCCGTTCGAAAAGAGCGGACCGCGCGGGACAACGGCAGCGACGAAGTGGACGTCAAAGGCATGAGACCAAGACGGGAGCGGAGACGCTGAATGGTCACCTCGGGATGCTCCATCAAGACGTCTTCCGGTCGCACCGCATACCATGCCGACTCGATGCTGCTCGACATGGACACTTCATCGTCCAGCCCATCCATTCCAGGGTATGGCCCAGCTAAAGGAACGTTCACGCGTGGAGCGCAAGATGACGTGGACGACACGTTGGGACCTATGTCCTCCCAAAGGGATGACCCGAGCTCGTCATGGACGTAACGAAAGGCGGAGTCGTCGTTGTTGGTGCGTTTGGGCGAAAGAAGGTCGTCCACAGCCGCAGTGGAGCATGGTAGAGGAGGAGCGTCGCTACTGTTAGCACTGCTTGTAAATGAAATTCCGTTGAGAAGCGATGGTGGTGACGGTGGTGGTGGTGGCGGCGGGGATGCCGGCGCAGTGTTCAATGGTTGAAGTGATGATGCGACGAGATCTGTCGATGCAGAAAGCTCATTCATGGACATGACTGTGTCGGAAGCAGTATGGTCAGCATATTCACGCGAGGAAGAGATGGTATGCCCATCGATGTCGTCCCAGGCCTTGCTCTGATCGTCGACATCATCGTCCATACGTGACAGTTGATGCTGCGCACGACCATGGGCTTCTTCCAGGGCAGATCTCTTGTCCAGCCACCAGAAGTCTTGCGCTCTGTATTCGCGAGACCTCTCTTCTCTGGACGTCGGTGGACCACGGAAGCGGCGAATGTATGCAGCAATCGTCGAGCCCTTCTCGGTCATTTTTGTTCAACATGACCAATGAATGATGCGAGAAACTCACGCCGTTTTCGTCAAAATGCATCATTTCGTTGAAAATTTATGGAATATTTAGCAATATATACACGAAATGCTACAAAAATATGGTAAAATATTTGTGAATTTTGAATGTGGTTTCGAATTCCACGATGCGATCGACGGAGCCGTGGAGGAAGCTAGGCCGTCTTGACCGAGTGGAGCATGACTTCGCATTGCGTTTTCAAGCGCTGCATGTTGAGACTACCACTCACCACCGTCCGTCATGCCTCTGCAACCAATCGTCTCGTCAACCACGCACCTCTCGGCCACGTCATGACACACTGTCAAAATCTCCAAGGACTTGGAGGACGCGACGATCTTGGACAGAATCGTCGTGCACACGCTGACGAGTCCTTCCAAGTCCAGCATATTGGCCATCACGAGCAAGTCCACGACTACACAGTTCCCACAGTCAAAGAGGGCTTGGTTCCATACTTGCCGAACCTTGGTTGAATGCCATCGCGTCCAACTGAGCTCGACACCCCGTGTACAGCCACATTAGCGCCGCCCGGAACACCTCGACGTCCATTCCGTCGGCCGCCATGCCTGCCATTGACAAAGACGCATTCTCCGACCCTTCACGGAATCGCCCAGATAGCATCGTTGCAAAGTACGACGTCTCACACAGCACCACGCGATGGGCCGGGATCTTGATCATTTGTCCATCTTCCGCCGCGGAGGGCCACTCAAACCAGGCGTCGGCGAACTCGGGGGTCAGCGCCACGGTCGTCATGTCCTGTGCGAACGACGACGACTTGGCGCGACCACAATGTCGCCCCAACCGCATATCGCATTGCGCCATCAAGAAGGGCTACATGAAGCGTCAAGGTACAATGTCCGAGTGGGGCATTTTCGTTTAGCATGTGAGCTAGGCCAGGCTGTTTGCCGACCGTACGCTTGCATGCAATGGAAAATGGGAGATCGTGTACCAATGCAAACACTTTCGCGACCTCTTTGACCGCGGCGACTTTGTGGATCGCGATGTCCAGCCGATCCGTGTACAAGTAGACGAGAATGGCTTTGAGAACCTAGAGAGGTAGCAGGTAGATGACCAGATTCGCGAATCGATTGACGTACGGGACTGTCCAACATGGGCAAGTCAGGGAAGTGCACTTGCACGACGGGCACGTGGTCGGCACCACACAATTGCGGAGCAGCCGCAACCGCCGCGCGGCAATACCCAAACAAGTACGGACAACGTGCTTTTAAAAACACCCAATGCACGAGGGAGCTCTGCCAAGCGAATTAGTTCCAGGATGCGAGTTGGAAGGGTACCTTGACGGCCGTGGGTACTGTCAACGCCAGGTCGTATCGCTGGAAGCAACCTTTGCGTCAACAAGGGATGGGTTCGTTGGGCGAATCTTACTTTGCTCGAGTGATCACCGACGATCAAGCGACGGAACCGCATGGCATGTGGCGCTCCCATGCAGTCCACAATCGCGCCCGATTGGTTGCAACCGGCCTAGGAAACCCATGAAAACGCTGTTTGCATCGTCCTGTGCAGCGCTCTCGGCACCACTTGCCATCTACCACCCCTTGCGGCATCCCTCACAAGAACGTACCATAACTCGAGCGATCGTGTACCCGTTGAGTTTGTCGATTGGCTGAGGCGCGGTCGTCGTCAAAAAGTGCCCGACGCCCAGTACGCCATACCTATGCATCGCCCAACAGGGTGGAGCGAGGACATCATGCACGGCAGACGGACGTGTTCCAGCCCCACGAGTAGAGTCGGCCATCGCGACCAGTCGCCAGCGTGTAATGCGATCCTGACCATGCCATGCGATGACCTGTGAATCCAAGTGGCGGCGTTCCCATACCACAACACACGGATACGATCGGCGCAGTCGTTGCTAGCGTCTGCTGCTTCCGTGGTACGAAAAACTCACGGGCATCGTTCAAATCGTGCCCAGCCATCGCGACTCCGTGCTACAATGAAGTTCGATGCAGTGTCAGCATGCAGAGAGCAAGCTGGCGAACGCAGACTAACGTACTTGACCGTATTCGCTATGGCCCCACGTGTACACGATCCCATCTTCGTCGACGGCAACGCTGTGATGGCTTCCCTGCAATTCAATGTCACCGGGTCAGGCGACAAACCATGGGGAATCGACCAACTTACCGCGCCAACGCTTACAATCGCGGCGGCAATCCCCTGGACGTGTCTCGGTGTCTAGAAATCCCTCGATAAGCGGATATACTCGAGGATGGTGCTGCCAGAGCAAACTGTGCTGGGTGGCCCCTCATCTGTTCATCACGCAGTATGCGATGCATCGTACCGCAAACGAACGCCGTGTACCATGCCCGAGCTGCCCCAGCGCTCTACACGACGCCTCGTCAGAGCTGGCATTGAAGATAGCAAGAGAACGCACCCAAGCCCCCAGGTAAAGCAGCGCGAGATACCGTCCAGCTGCACTTGTGCCAAGTTATGTTGGTGGCCACACACGATGTCGTGGACAAAGAGGCCTTGCAGAGACAGGATCTAGTCCATCGGTAAGCGCTGTACCTGCTAGTGGTGCGCTGTACCAGTTGGAAGCTCGACACTGTGTTGGCATGCCCAAGCCCGAGCTGCGCCAATCATTCATGTACATCAACAGAGGAAATGAACGCTACCACCTACCTGGCCATGCTCGTTGTATCCGCAGCTAAACACTTCGCCGTTCGCACTAAGCGCTAGATTGTGGCCGGCGCCCGCTGACACCTTCGTGATGAAGTGGCCGATCAACGATGTCGCAAGCCGCGGCACAGATTGTCGATGGCGATGCTGCATTCCATTCCAAACAAAGTTCCTGTTGAAGCATTTGCGCTGAAATACATGTCGATAGATACCTCGGTCATTTTGTCCACGCCTTGTTCAAAGTCGCTGACTTCATTCGTGCCTTCCCTGTATGCCGCCTCTGCATCGCGCACGACGCGCGCCAGAATGGGGTCATTTTGAGTGCTGGCACGGACCTCCGCCATCCCCATGAGCATGCCCGACGACGAGGACTCGTTATCGTCAGGTGTACTCGTTGGTGGGCCTTCGTCGTGCAAGAGACCCCACATGTACACGTGACCTGTTATCGTCGTTGCCTGCAAGTTCATCAGATCGTGCAAGGGGTGCAGGAGTGGAACTACCATCGAGTGAATATTACCGCATGCGACATTGACAATATGCTCCTGCAACCCTTTGATCTTTAAGGGAACGGGCTGGTCGTCCCTGGGATCGCCATGGCCGAGCTCTCCGTCTTTCCCACGACCCCTGCACATGTTCGTGGATGAGACGTTCATGACAATTGCCGTACCATGAGTAAACGTCGCCAAACTCGGTCACTGCCAACGCATGGTTGTCGCCCGCGGCGTAGTCCGTCACGACTTCACTGCCAAAATGCTCCATCAAGGTCTACTCGGACGCAAAGAAAGAAAGGCGATTGGTACGATGTATACACGATGCATGTACCGGGTACACGACAGTCTTCTCCCGCTCCGTGGCCGCCATGCTCAACGCGCAGTTCTTTCCCCACACATACAGCGCCATCTCGT
The DNA here is from genome assembly GCF_000520115.1 of Aphanomyces invadans. Lineage (NCBI taxonomy): Eukaryota > Oomycota > Saprolegniomycetes > Saprolegniales > Verrucalvaceae > Aphanomyces > Aphanomyces invadans. Next base: position 60,412 of record NW_008580161.1, read on the forward strand.
CTACCTCCTCGGCGGACAATGCCAGAATGACAACACGGCGACTTTCCAAATCATCACTCACGACAATTTGTCGAAAAAAGGCTGTTAAACATTGACAAAAAATATTTGAAATAAACTATTGCCTTTTTCAAGCCGAGCGGACAGAATGCATGCGCCGTCGAGTTTCAAAAGTGTCCCTTTTCTCGACACAGTCGACTGCGGCTTGCGCCATGGAACCAAGGAACTCCAGTCCCATGGCCGTGACGCTGGTACGAGTGGCTTGCGCATTCAGGTGAACCACAGCCGTGCGGGGTACGTGCTTGCATCCCTTCCTTCCATCCTGACGTAATACTGCATACATGTGTACCTGGACGGAGATTTAACCGAAGGCTTGCTTGGTGCTGCTTCGAGTAAACCTTAAACCTCCTCACCGCTTCATTAGTGTAAGAGTTCGTGGCATTCGATGGTTGGAATGATGATTAATGCGGAGGCTTTACATGAACATGCGGCGTTGGTTGCGATCTTCTGTGCAGGTTGAAGGTTGCTGATGTTAATCAAGCGAGAACGGTGGACAAGGTAGGGATTGCTGAGTTGGTGAAGCAAGGTCGAGGGTGATCGAGTGGTTCTCTCCAACGTGGAGGCGAAGACTTTGGCAAGAGCAGGACGAAGGAATACACGTAGCGATTACTGTATCAGTTCAATTGTTGAAGTGGTCACTCAGCACTGCCGTCATCGCGATAAGGATGCGCCTGCATATTTGCGAGGGTGTCGACTGACGAAGCGGCTCAGGATCATTCGTGTTGAGCAACAATTCTGTGCCGTTGAATTCTATATGTGCGTTCGCGACAAAGTGTCAAGTCTCCACTCAGTCCAGTGCTTTAGACTTGTCATGACGAGACAGGCACCTATCAAGTGGTGCAGACGAAATGTAGCGAAGGTTGCTGGCGGCACCTCGACATCAAGAGACCCGAGCCGAGGGACGAGGTAGACTGCTCTATATCGACATATGAGAACGTGAGATGAGGTAGGAGTTCGGGGACGATGGGTTTCTCGAGAGAAAGGGTGGCTTTTAAAAAAGCCAGGTATGAATGCATAGCTTGACTCGCGTCATGCTCTGCAAAAGGGAAGGGGGGGTTGTCAACAGCAGCGTGGCTATTTAATAGTCTTGCGAGGCCGAGCTCTTGCTCTTCTTGCCGTCCTTGGTCACGGCACCGGGCATTGCCGACTTCTTGGGCAACAAGATGTTGTGAATGTTGGGCAAGACACCTCCGGAAGCGATCGTGACATCACCCAACAGCTTGTTAAGTTCCTCGTCGTTGCGGACGGCCAATTGGATGTGGCGGGGGATGATACGGGACTTCTTGTTGTCGCGAGCGGCGTTGCCGGCAAGTTCCAAGATTTCGGCGCACAGGTATTCCAAGACGGCGGCGAGGTACACGGGCGCACCACCACCAATGCGTTGGGCGAAGCGACCCTTCTTCAAGAAACGGGCCACACGACCGACGGGGAATTGAAGGCCGGCCTTCGACGAACGGGATGAGGCCTTGCCCTTCTTGCCGCGGCCGCCAGTAGCTTTACCCTTGCCAGACATGTTGCTGAGTGTTCTTGATGTGGAAATTTGATCAATGAGGTCGAAGCGGCGGGGAGTTAGGCAAGTTGAAAAATCCCGCCAATCATCATCCTTTAATTTGGCTCCACCAATCCATTCGCTCCATTTCGAGCCCAGCAAAATGCCCTCCAAAAACCGATTCGAATTGGAGGGAGAATTGAATTGGCATCCGGATGTCCGGATACCATTTCAATTGCCACGCCAGCGGTCATTTTGGAATTTCCTCTTAACAACCACCATGGCGAAGACCCCGAGCAAGAAGTCGGCCAAGGCCCCGAAGAAGACCGGTGAAAAGGGCAAGAACCGCAAGACCAAGCGCATTGAGTCGTACTCGACCTACATTTACAAAGTGTTGAAGCAAGTGCACCCCGAAACCGGTATCTCCAAGCGCGGCATGTCGATCATGAACTCGTTCATCAACGACATCTTTGAACGCATCGCGTCGGAAGCTGGCAAGCTCAGCCGCTACAACAAGAAGTCCACTTTGTCGTCCCGCGAAATCCAAACCGCCGTGCGCCTCATGCTTCCTGGTGAATTGGCTAAGCACGCCGTGTCTGAAGGCACGAAGGCCGTGACCAAGTTCACGTCGTCGGCTTAAATGCGTTGGCCACTGAACTGTCTCCCTCAACGTGCGACGCTTCGTGCTCGCCGTTTCTACAACCTGGTGTTTTTGAACACCACCCTCTCTTGAGAAGTTTGCGATCACCCTTTCTGTTTGATTCGGTCCGATTGTCTTGATGGAGCAACCGGTGCATGAAAATGTGGTTGTTCAAGATCACAGCAGCGTTATCTTCCTTACAGGAATGTGACGGCGGGCGTTTGGTACCTCTGAATCACACCATCAGATCCACTCGCATAGAAGAAATCTTCGGTGGCAAATGCATCCGTGATGCCCGTGACCGCCTACGAGTCCTCTTGTCAGTCCTGGAACGACGACTAGAAAGGCGAACGACCGCCGTGGTAAATGTGGCCGATGCTTCTCCTAGGAAACTCGACGACTGTTGCCGCAACTTGGCAGAGTTCGTACTGTTGCTCCAGCTGCATAGTTCCCGGAACAGCGGCAACGACCAGATCTACGCGAGTTACAGGGGATGAGGAGGCTGCCGAGCATGTGCTCTTGCATGCCTTGACGTCGCCAGTCGCCGACCCAGACAGCACACAATGCCCTTGGGGATGCAGAGCTAGCGTCGTGATGGCGCAGTCGTGGGCGGTCGACACGGCATACAACACACGCTGCTGGCGGACGTCGAAGATGTTGAGCGATCCACTGTCACCGCCCGAAAGGATGAGCTACCGCCAATACCCCCGTGAGGCTCGTCCAATGCAAGGATGCACCACAGACTTGATGGCGCGACGAAAACACGATCGAGACAGCGCCAACGGGGTGGCACAATGGGGCGCAGATGAGCGCTTTGTGCGGCGGCAGCAGCGTATCCCACAGACACAAGTTCTTTTTCCTACACCAGAGTGTTCAACGCGATGCACGCGTGGGTGGGCGAGTCAAAGCATACTTGGTGGAGCTCCCCACCGACGCGACGCAGCTCGACGCGTTCAAGAAAGCGAAGTCCCGTGTGCCTCGGTTGTGGCACTGTCGTGTTGCTGTCCATGAGCTTGAAAAGGGTGGAGAATTTTCCCACCTGCAAGTGCGCATAGCACGCCGACGAACCTTCGCTCGCAAAGTTCCACAAGTAGACGTAGCCAAGCGCATCGCATGCCCCGAGCTACGTGCCAGAACCGCAATGACAACGCGCCTAGCTTTTAGAGCGTTGACCTCGACGTACCGTGTAACCAGAGTTGGCAAACCGAATGCGGTGGACGTCGCGGCGAGGTGCTGATGTGAGCGGGGCGAGTGGGTTGGCCTACCAGGATGATATTGAGACCACCACGTTGGCATCCATCCATGTCGCACAGAGAGCACTGGGGCGACGTGGTGCTCGAACACATTGCACGATGCGGTTTGATCGAACCGCCACACTTCCACCGTCCCTTTGGCCGTGCCGCTGCAAAAGAGCGGCATTGCAGGATGCGATTGCACCGCCACGGGCTTGTAGCTTCCGTTGCCCTTGCTGTCGGGCTGGGGCGACAGCACGGACGGCGTTGGCAGCTTGAGCTACACTCGATCAAGTGATTCCGTCAAGTCGTTCCACAGGAATCGACATGACAAACCGCTTACCTGGTCGCTCGAGTCGCCAGCAAAAAACACTGCGGGAGGCGTGTACTTGGCGTTTACATGCAGCTATTGCATCCGCGTGGAGGGATTCGATTGTGTTCGAGTCGTACCTGGCACGATGCAGTCGAACTCGACGTTTTCGGCGGCTTTTTTGCGACCGCGCGATACAGAAATCGGCCATTGCAAAACACCACAGTGTTCTTCTGCTGGTTGTTGCAGCACATACCTCGAATGGCTTCCCCGGGCACGTCCGAGCTGTAGATTGTCTCTGAAAACTGCGGCGGTTGGTCGGCGCCAGAGGCGCCACCCTGCACGGGCGATACGACCTTGGATAGCACGAGCGCAGCGGCGGCGCCAGGACAGATCAGTTGAATCAGCTTGTGCCATGCACACCGCTGGTCCCGCCCGTGTTCTTGTTGTTCGCCAAGCGGACACTGGCTGGCTCGAACACACCGGCACGGGTCATTCTTGACGATTCGGGGAGTGTAGTATGCTTTCCACGTATCTTGCAACGACTCGGCAATGTCAATCTGCTCGGTCAAGCGGACAACATGTTGCTCCATCGTGTCGTGGAGCAGCGCAAGCAATGTGGTCCAGTACCAGCAACTGGTGGATGTGCTTGGCTTGAATGATGGAGTGGCAAGAGCAAGCACCTGCGCGACCATGGCGTGCAGAGCCGGCAAATCCTGGCGGAGCGATGGCAACAGGCGCGGCTTGAAGTCGAGGCAAGTCAGACACACGTCATCGCTTTCAATGGCGGTGCGGATGCTGCCCGAATGGATGATTTCTTTCTGAGGACACATGAGACTGACGAGGCGGACGACACAGCAGGACGGCAACCGCCGCGCGAAGATTGGAAACACGACAAAAAGTCCCGTGTAGATGGCCCCTGTCGCCAGCCGGATCACGTTCGGCTCTTCCTGGGGTAGCATGACATGCAGGTACTCGATCAGCGCCTGCGTCGCCCGGAGGACGCGCGACGGCAGGAACGAACCAGGGGCGACCATCGCGTTCGTGATGGTGTGGACTTGGGCTAACACTGGATCGGACGTGCCCACCAAGTCGTGCGACGCCGTCATCCATGCCACGGTCGAGTGCGGCCGTACGAGGCAGACGACTTGCGACGGCAGCAGATTTGGAAAATAGCTCAACACCGCGTCCACGTGCGCTGTTAAATTGAATGCAAACGGTGGGTACGGTTGCACCAGCGACGAATTGACTGCATCTCCAAAAAGTGCGCACACGCGGTGTAGCTGATCCGACACACAGGCGAGACTCAACTCGTGTCGTAGCCCTTCCAACCACTGGTATTCGCTCGAGTGCACCATCGACGAAAACACCTGAGCCATGTCCGACAGCATGGTGTAACCGAGAAAGCTATAGCCTTGCGCAAGCAGCCGGGTCGCTGCCTACACAGACAGACACCCATGAGACCTTTCCTTTCCTGGATGGATATCCCCGCGTACCATGCAGTGCAGGGCCATGCACATGGGCTCATCGCTCTCATCGACCATGGTCCAACCATGCTGGATGAGACGGCACGCGCCATACAACGACGACGCCGACACTAGCCAGTACGCGCTGGCCGTTGTTTGGAAAACACACGTCATGCGTTCGCTTCCAGATCGAGGTGACAAGGTCGGTTGCGCTAGGAATGGCGCGAGGACTAAGCGCTTGTCCAAGAAAAGCCGACACAGGCACTGCATGTATACATCGTTGGCTTGTACTGCCTTGTCGAGCAGCACTGTCTGGACGAATTGGATGGTAGTGGGGCCAAGCTGCTTCAACGAGGACGGCTCTGACAGCCGTAGGATCAAGAATGACAGGACAAAAGTTGGGTCTGCAGACTCGGCCATCGATGCAGCCTCGTACACTTTGTTTCCCAGAAGGAAGAACGTCGCCGCCAAGAGGTACCTGTATATGCACAGCCGATCGTTAGCCGCGACATCTTCAATTTTCATCCGAACAAACCGTTGCTTGGATTTCAACACGAACGCATTTTTAATGGCGGCGGCTTTCCACCGGTCGTCGGCAAAGTCGTTGACCAGGAGGTCGGCAATTTTGGTCTCTTTTCCAAGCCGAAACAAGTTGGAGAGCAGTCGCGTCTTCCCCAGGAGCACGTAGTACAACGCAATCGAGAAGGGATCTTTGGACGCTAATGCACACAGCAAAACATAAGCCTCCATCCAAGACACACGTCCGAATGACCATCGTACCTGCATACTCTCGGTTCGCGACTTGCTCCGTGGCCAGTTTGAGTCGTTGGATATCGTCCAGCCAAAACGGAAGCCGCAACTTTTGCATGAGGGACCACTCCATGGTCAAATTTTGAAAAAAAGGCAACGTAAACAGATCCATGGACGTCAAACGCGCCCACACCATTGCTTCAGCGCACATTCCACCCGACTCGTTGACCAACATGAGATGCACCATGAAGCGAAGACTGGGCAAGTCCTTGGCGTCTGCTTCGCAATTGAACATGGTGCAGATCGTGCGAAAGAGATCCCGCTCTGCCTCGGGTACAAATCGCAACCGATGATCGTTGGCAACCGAGAAGAATGCTTCAAAGTTCACCCCTGTGTCCTGCCGTGACGCCTTCGACACTGGAACTCGAGGTGCAAACAAGTTGGCGGCTGTCTCGATTTGCTTGGTGAAGGTAGCTCGGTCGTCTATGCCCGCCGAGTCGTAGCATACATTGGACCACGACATCCACGGCATGGACATCTGGGACTCTTTCATCTCCATATACGATTGGTTTTCATTGAGCGTGATCGCATCTACCAACGTTTGGAGCACTCGTTGGGCGGCCTTGAACCGTCCGTCGTACATGAGGTGCAACAAATTCATCGGGCTCCACACGCCGCGCACAGTTGAAAGAGTCGAAGTGGTCGGGAGCTCCACCTGCGTCACGAACGCTGTGTGGGCCAAGTACATGGTGGCCTGGCGCCGCGACACACACAAGGAGGAGGGGGTGACACCAGGGTGCAGATTGTGCGCGAACAATGGCGTTCCATCCACGTGAAAGCCAAATAGTGCCGTCGGGGACAGCGCGACCACTTGGCTGCATCGATTCAACCACGCCAGAGACGTTACCGTCGTGCTCACATTCCATCGAGACGCGGGTGTGCGATCCCAAACATGTTGAATGTGAACCGCTAACGAGGACGAAGGCGCAGTCGGCGGACTGGACGAAGGCATGAGCAAGAGCGCCATGAGACCTGAACCATCGAGCTCGACGTGTCGAAGCCCGATCAGCAGGGGCAATGGCGGTCGACTTGGATGGACACTCAAGCATGTTTCCTGCATCTCGTCCGCCGTGGCGTCTTCTGCTGAGAAGCGCCAAAAGTGCACCGCTCCACCGGTTGATGGTACCTCGGACAACGCTGTTCCAACAGTCACAAATAATGAACCAGAGGACGAGTTGACGAAACCAGCGTGCTTGACAACGAGTCCCGACACGACTTTTCCGACTGCGGCCTTTCCCAGACACCTTGGTGGTTGCGCCACGTCATCGGGGAGATGCAGACGCCACAGGAAGATCTCGCCTTGGTTCGTGATAGCTACGATGCGAAACAGGGTGGACGGCGTGGCAATGCCCGCTTCCTCCTTGGAACAAAGCAGGAACATGCCTTCCCACGACACCAACGATCGATCTCGGGCTTGGTCGACGCAAACTTCTGAATCTCGCACAACGTGCCGGGTGCTCGGGTCTCGAGATCGGATAACATTCAATGCAACTGACGATGGCAACGTAATTGTCACGAAGTACAGGACGGTGTCCCGAGGTGTCGACACTGTCAATGCCGCCACGACCATGTCATTGCTCTGCATCTCGCGACCAAATTGTTGGTCAACTGGCGAATTTGGCTGGAACGGAATAATCGAGTGATGGGGAATCTCAGAGTCGTAAGCCACCGCGTGATGGGAACCATCTCGAACGACAAGCACAGAGTCGTGGGTGGTGGTGGTGGAAACGGTCTTGATTCCGTGTAAACGCGCCGCCGTCATCGGGACGAGATTTCGAGTCCATGTGCATTGGACTTGCGCCTTGGGCTCTTGTGTTTTGGAATTCTTGCCTGCAATTCCAGCAGCGAGCGTCGACGAGGGAGGTGGGAGTACGACCGACACACGCAGCGCTTGGAGCTCGTGCGACTTCGTGAACAGAGTCATTGCGACCTCGAGAGATTCGGGAGCGGATCGACTAGTTGCTAAGACAATTGTTTTATTCAGATGGCATCGCTTTGGTTTGCAGTCACCGCATAAGGTCCACGCACAAATTTAACTCTGACCACATCGCGATGGCTTGTTGAACGTACTTGGTATAAAATCCGTAATAGAGGCGTGCAACGGGACAGCTTCTTTCAGGTCTTCCCGAAGGTCCGACGTGGTGCACACCAGCGTCGCTCGGGGAGTCGACGTCTAGAAGACAGTCCACGCACATGAGCGCGTTGATGCCAAAGAGTATGATGGAGCAGTACTCGATTCTTACCAAGAACATGGTGCAATCGACACGCCACACACCAAAATCTCCATCCTCCCCGATGATGTACAAAAAATACGTGATCGAACACTTAGACAGCGCCAAGTTGCCCTGGATGAACTTTTCCCCTACATGAAGGATTTTCCATTCGTTTCACAGCCACCTCCACGAAAAATACGGAAGATCTACCTTCGTGAGTGTCGGCGGTCGCGCCGGCGCGAAACGAGAACCCAAGCGATTTTGACGACTTAGTGTGGACCCTGTCCATCGTGTGCGTGTACAGGTGGTGTGTCTTGTCGGCGACGGTCGCTTTCCACACCTTCATCGAGTTGTTCATATCCGTGGGAAACTCCCACAATAAAGTTTTGGGCGCTGTTTTGCGCCGAGATATAACTCCGCCAACTCGAATCGGATGGTCGTCTAGCACCCAAACGCGCAAGAACCCAAATGTACTGGCATTCGAATCCTCCCGCCACAATGTAAGGGTCCCGCTCGCGTCCAGTGTCATGAGAGTTGCATTGTCGAGCACCCCTGGCGCTTCAGGACGCAGCCATTCTGGTGGTGACGGGAAAGTCAGAGGAGTTGGATCGACGAGCGAAGGTACCGAGGGAACGAAGTGCACGGGAATGCCCGAGATAGGTACAAAAAGGAGCCGTCATTTCCATCGTCCACGAGTTCAGCGACCAAACCTGGACGGCAACATCAGGGCAAGAACGACGAGGTGGCGGGAGAGCACCTTGACGAGCCGGCTATGGGGACTCGTGCAAAGCGCGACATATCGGCCCGTGGAACATGCATCGAACAGCTCGGCAGACAGAGGCGTCATTGCAGTGCCGAGGTCGAACGACCTGCTTGAATACACGGAAACGGCATCGTCGACAACTTTCCAGATCGTGACTCGCGTGGCGACACCGACGAGCCAGACGTCTTCTTTGGATTCGCACCATTTGAGCGGACACGTCATGTCGGGTTCACACCTGCCGCAAGGGAATTGTTATGGAGTCGTGTGGGGGAAGTACTATACCGCCAAGTTGCTTGTGTATGCCACGCCATCGACTCATCATCGCATAGAACACTTGCAGCGGTGGAAGTCGAAGATGGCGGATTGTCGGGATTCAGCAATAAGGCAGTCCCATCCACACAGGCAACAGCAATACGACATGTGGATTCATGCAGCGCAATACTTTGAGGCGTCGAAGGCAGGTGGATCACCTGAACTTGCCTGTACGATGGCTGTGACGCCGAAGGTGCTGTAGTCGCTTGCGCCAGCAACGGAGCTCGAGCGATGACCACGGACTGAGACTCCTCAGGGGAGTAAAATATCCAGCGGTAGTTGACCATATCGTGCTGCACGACCAGCGACGACGCGATTCCGACGAGGCATGGCGCTTCCTCCAGCATTCCGGTTGCTTTGGAGCAGCGATCAATTAGCACTTCAAGCAAATATCCTTGTGTGCCCAAAAAATATGTATCCGGAAAAATCATTTCTTCAATATGATTTGACAGAATATAATTCATTTTGACCAATTAAATGTGGTCATCGATATTGTTCGGGATACGATTCAAACTTTCGCGCACTCAGCGGAGTGCCGGCGACATGAGCAACGGCCTGCCGTTGTACATCCCACGCGAAGATGGAGAAGATGGAAACACGTCGATATGGGAGATGCCTCCCGCGCCAATTACGTATGCTAACCTACCACCTGTGGAGGCGTCCCGACTGAACTTGGCGTCCTTGAACAACCTGTTGAGCAACGTGCCGTTGTCTCTTCTGTACGTGCGATGCCGCTACAATGCGACAATAGCATTTTTACACAATGGATCGACGTAGACCTGACCACAATCCCCCCGCTGTGCTGTGGGACACCATGTCACCTCTTCTTCGCGCTGTAGTGACGGATGTCCACGTTTTGTCGCCCAATGTTCAGCGACCGCAACCCCCATCCAAGAAGCACAAGACGTCCGCACCGGTCTACGATCTCACTACCCCTGAACACAACCATCAGCGTTCGTCCAACGATGCCACCAAAGGTCATCGTTTGCCGCGTGCAAAGGTCATCGAGATTGCCGATGAAGACGATGACGGCCCCAGTACTCCCCTTGCAGGCGACACGCAGGAGTCGAAAAAGAAGGCAATTGTTCAAAAGTACGAGGATGAATTGCATGGACTTTTGGGTTGTTTGTCCACGGCACCGGAGGTCTCCCGAGTGATGAAGAAAATCATGCAAACAATGCAACTGCTACACAAATCGCACAAGGAGTTGATCCAACACTTATCGTTCGACTTGCTTGGTGACCTCATGTCCCTCTTGGACACAAGAGTACGTGTGCTGCCCTTAGCATGCTTCAGATTATAATCACATGGTATCTTTAAATATTCACCACGCATGTGTAGGTCACTGATGCGTTGACGATTGATTTATTTGCCGTGGCGTATGCCAACAACGGAGACGCGGACTGGGAAGTGTCGGGTATCGACTACAACAAGCTCAATGACATTGTGTGCGCGATGGATGCGGCCAGTTGCATGCTGTACATCATGACATCGCCGAATATAGACAGGCGCTTGCTGTCGGAGGAGTACATTGAACACTGCATCAGCTTGCTGAAGCATGTACGGTCTTTTCGTCATAAATGAAATCACTCGTGACAAATTGTAATAGGTCCTACAACGTCTGCTGTGTCCGTCACTCGACAATCTGTCATTGTCGAAGCTGTTGCAAGAATCCAAGAGCAGCGTCCACCCCAAGTATCACGGGGCGCTCAAGAAGAAGATCGACAAAGTTGGACTCGTGCATATTTTAAGTACCTACCTCGAGACTATTGAAGAACTCGTGACGGGAATCAAGCTCCAGGACAGCTGGATACTCACCCTTTCGAACGCCTTAATCGACACGTTTTCGCTGGAAGGCTCTCAAGCAACGCAGGCCAACATTTGCCTGTTGCAAGTGCGTGCCAGTGGGCTGTTTCGCGGGATTTTCCTGCACTATCCCACCCATCGCGCGCTCTTGATCGACGACATCTTTTCTGTCCTTTTGAAATTGCCCTCGAATAAACGGAATTTACGAACGTTCAAGCTATCTCATGGCGACATTCAAGTTCAGATGATCTCGATGCTGCTTGTGACTCTGGTGCAGTCGTGCGTTCGTGTCTCGTTGGAGAATGTGCGTGAGGCTGCAAGGTATGATGCTTTTAGTTCTTGGATGGTGGACAAGACGTAACGATCAATATTTATAGGGTCATTGTCCACTCGTTCGTGCAAAAGTGCATGAAAAAGGAAGAATCCAACGACTGTCGACAAACGTTTGAGAACTTTGTTGATGATCTGCTCGTAATGCTGACGTCACCTGAGTGGCCTGCAGTCCAATTGATTTTGGAATCGTTGAGCGGCGGTCTCACTAGCTTGATGGCTCAACAAAAGGCTAACAAGTTGGAGTCGCAAACGTCACTTTTGGCGCTACATTTGTTGGGCAAAATCTGCGCGACTATTCGTCAAATTACGTGTGAAGCGAATGCACAACCCATTCAAGAGATGAAGCACCCACCGGCTTTGGTTGAATGTCGTGAACAGGCGATTCAACTTCTCGCGTCCAAACGTACGTGATATATACCTTCAACTTTACTTTTGTAACCGTTGGGCTGGTGTAGAGGTTCAGATTACCAAGGCCAACCTAGTGGAGTGCATGGTGTTAATGCATCTGGGTGAACAAAGCACTCACATGTGCGTTGACGCTGAAGTTTTCCATCGCGCACAGTGTTCATTCAGCGACGAGTTCATTTCGCTCAAGGCAAACGTCACTCTCACGGGCACAATGGGCCGTTTATTAGTCACTGAACTCGTTTCCCATCGCGAGTTGTGCCAGCACTTCGACCAGATGTTGATGGCGATCATGGCTTTTTTAACTCGAGGGCAACCCACGTTTCGAGCCCGCGTGTTGAAAGCCCTCATGATGATTGTGGACTCAGATCCGCTGCTCATGGGTGACGACCACTTGCACCAAGCGATCACGCTGAGTCTGTCGGACGAAGCGACATCCGTCCGTCAATCTGCCGTCGAGTTGGTTGGAAAATACATTGGCCTACAGCCCATGCTGGTACACCGTGTGCAATGGTACTTTGTAACTTGACGTGACATGTGTGTGGCTGGCTAGTTTCCAAAGTACTTCGCCATGCTGGCCGATCGTTTGCGCGATAAAGGTATCAGTGTACGAAAAAGCGTGCTGCGAATATTCAAGGTGTACCTGCAATACACAACGATCGAGCCGACCGTTGCAGAGTCGGTGTCCAAGGCTCTCCGAGCTCTGGTTGAGCGAATCGGCATCGCCAGCGAAGAAGAAAGCGTCAAGGACACCGTATTGTCAACACTGCAGGACGTTTGGTTCGGTGCTCGTCCGACACCTCCATCGAATCGTCGCGGCCAATCGAACCAAGAAACCACAGTTACCCCATCGTGTCTTCGGAAAAAATCGACCAACAACTACAAAGTGCTGTCGATGATCGACGTCGTTCACCATGTCCACAATCCGGAATGGATGGTCGCTTTAATTTGTCGTTTGATCAAGAAAAACGCCGACGAAATGGAAACCGCGTGCTCTACGATGGTGTCGGAACTCATGGAGTTCTTGCTGCAGCTGGAGGAGGGCCATGCCCTTCCGTTGCTTTCGTTTGATGGTGCAACTTGTGGCATGCAATTGGCAAGCTTATTCATGGCGTCGTGTATTTCTTAGATAAAGAAGCGCAACGTTTGGCGACTCTCAAGACTCTTCATGTTATTTGCGAGGCATCGCCCAAGATGGTACTTCCTTATCTCGATACACTCACGGTGTATTTAAAACAAGACGATCGACTGAGCAAACCCACTCAAATGCACGTGCTTGCGATGGCCGCAGCCATGATTGGATTAGTCATTCCGTGCGTGGAAAAACCAGGTATAGTGTACATCGCATGGCGAATATTCTTGAATATTGTTCTCGCAGTTGAAAAATGGATGGTGGCACTCGAAAACGACCTCAAGTCGTTGGTCCTGGGCGCCCCGCCACAAGTCGTCAAGCCTGCCGTCGAATGCCTTGCGACGCTTACTACTTGTGCAAATCGACAGCCGAAACTATTGCTGAAAATTCTCGAAATGCTCTACACGTTTCTTCTCAGGGTACGGTAATTATCCATCATTTTTACAGGGCTGTAATAACGTGAGCCGCAGTCGGAAGCGCTGATCAAGTTGGACAAACCAATCTCAGACAAACCGAATCTATTGCGCTCGTTGTTTGTGGCGGGCCTCGTCGCGGGCAGCTTGGAGTGGGGCGCCCTACCACACTTTTCCAGTGCTATCTTCACAAAGGAGAAGGTCGGTCTTCATTTGTTGCCTATTGACAATTTCATTTGTCGTAGCTGGTGGACATGGTGTACGAAGTTTACGAACGGTTCTGCAAGGTGTCCAACACACACGTACACTTTGATGGTGCTCTGCGCGTAAAGACCGTCCAGGGACTGGGGTATCTCTTACATAAGAACCCCCGCATCCTGTTTAAATCCCAACAAGACAACACGTTGAGGATGACGATTCTACACCAAGATCCAAAAGTGCGCGCGCAAATTTTGGCTAGTTTGACCGAGTTGCTTCAAGCGGAAGAGGCTCGGCTAGAGAAATTACACTCGCAAGGGTCAAAACAAGGAAAGGATTATGTCCAAGGCGACCAAGAAGGTATAATTTCTTTCGTTTAACGACATTTAGCCGAAGGTTGGACGTTAGGCGATGCCTCTTTAATTGGCGGGGTCATGATTGCACAGCTGGATGATATTTTAAAGGTCGCCGTGCAAAAGGAAGCCTCGATTCGAAGCCAAGCCATAGCGTGCATTGGTCTTCTGCTTACCCAAGGTCTCATTCCACCCATGCGGTGCATCCCGACTCTCATCGCGCTCGAAACCGATCAAGTACGTACAGATTCGAACTTGTGATATCCAACGCATGAACAGGTAGCATTTATTCGAGACGCGGCGCACATGCACTTGGTTTCTATTCACGGCAAATTCCCAAACATGGTCAGCGGCCCGGCAATCCAAGGCATTTACTCCTCGTATCAATTTCAAACCCGTGCATTTGGAAAGTCCGTTGTATGCGACTCCGAAAACGTGGTACCGTTTTCGGCAGTGTTTTACCAAGTGTAATTGTCGCCACAGTGCCTTCTGGGGAGAATGTACCGTGCGTGCTTTCAAGGAAATCGGTCCCAGCGTCACGCGTTCTACAATGGTTTGTTGGGCGCGTTTCGCGAAAAGGGACCGATGTTTACTGCCCTCGCGGAAAAGCGCTTGCCGGTGGTGGCAGCGTTAGGATACTTGATTTATGTTGCCCAGCTACTGTCTGTGCTCCCGTACGACGTTGAAGATGAGCCGTTGTACCTTGTTTACACAATCAATCGAGACGTGTCTTTGGGCTTGGGGTATGCTTCAATGATAATCACTGAACATTTCCACAATGTACTGTTACAGAACGGTGCAAGACAAGATGAAAAAGTTCCTTGGCAAAGATGCTTCGTTCGACAACTTGCCTGTTACTGACCCGGTGAAACCAGAATTGGTGGCAGTGGGCCACTCGGCGTTTGGATTGGCGCTGCTGGTGCGTCTCAAGATGGCCCTCAAGGCCGCATATTTGCTGGACAATGAAAAGTGCCAGACGTTTCAAACCACCAACACAACCAAGGTACACTGCATTCGATGCTTACTTCGGAATTCGATCATGCGTGTCTTGGTGTAGGCCAATGAAGCACCCGTGTCGCGGGCGTCGCTTGACACAGCAATTCTGAATGTTCCAGACATGGTTGCCGATGACGTGATGAACAATTCATGGCTCCAGCTCAAGTTGCTTGGCAACGCAGCCTCGGACGACCAGGCGCAGCTTGATTTCGACTGGGAAAACCCCCAATTGACCAAGAAAAAAGGAGTCAAACTCCACGGCAAGCGTGGCCGAAAGAGAAAGGAAAAAAAAGCCGACAGTGGCGACGACGATGACGTCCAAGTGGACGACATATTTTAAGATGACTTGAGGTCGATCGTACAAGCCAACACTTCAAATTACACACACAGTGCCCGGTTTACACTTGGTTGCATGACCTCCCTCACGATTTATCTCATAAGCCACAGCATCGCCATGCTGTGCGCCACGGCCTGACTTCCCCATCTCTAATTGTCGCATCTCCACCTACGGCGCGCAGCTCCCCAAGTCTGCCTGATCAACGTCGGCAGATGCTCAAGTGGCGACAGCGGCGAGGATGCGGCAGATTAAGAGCTCCAATGTCCCTGGCGATACGTCGTGCAAGTCTTGAATCGGCATGGGAGGCTGAAGAGCGAAGAACCCTACAATCGCGTCAGTGCACCTACGCCGCACCCGTGCAAAGCTGTCACCTCGATCCAAAATGCCGAGAAACGCCAGCAAGCACCAGAATTGGTCCGATGGGTCATCGTTCATCACTTGGCTGACGGCGCTGGCGACACTGTCGGCCACCGATTCTTCCCGCAGTATCCAGTCGAAGCCTGGAGAGGTAGTCGATCAGAATGACGTGGGGGAAGTTCAGACTTGGCACGCACAGTACCTTGGTCGGATGGAACGGCACCGTTTGCAGCAAAGGACGTGTTGAGGTGGGGTCGTACCTGGTCGACGTAGAAGCGAAGGACTCGGAGCACGTGTTTACTCGTCGACGCATGAAGCGGCACGTCAGGAACACAACATTCCGCCGCCATGGCCACATCATTGTAGATTGCACGCTTTTCCATGCGAGCGTATTGCCACGAGTCCGCGTCCCGGGCCAACGGGACAATCGCGGTGACGACCCACCACATTTGCCGCCGGTACATGGACGGCAGGCCAAACTCGAGAGTGAGCCGCACGAGTTGCGTCAAGTTGATCGTAAGAGCTGGCGCTGGCGTGTCTTGGCCGAGCAGCGCCGCAAACGAGTCCTCGACCTCGGCCGAGTGCACGCCCAGGCTCTTGTAGTATGTCTTGCGGAAATTCCGCGGCATTTTATTATCGAAACAACGATGGACATAATTTAAAAAAAGGCCATCTCTCCACCCTGTCGACAACGATCGCGGTCGATCATGGCGGCGCCGTGGCTGCCACGATAGGCTGTGCAGAAATGGCGATGGGCGCTGCTGGTCGAGATTTCCCGCGTTCCGTCAGGGATAACATCTCGAACTGCATGGTGTGCACTGGATGGGCGTCGCCTGCGATGTACCGCCCCCGTTGACCGTGCCGACACTTGCAGTTCCATCCTAATGGGCGCAGTATGCTTCGCAGGAATGTAGACCCTTTCCTCGGCGTGTGTGCAATCTAGTTTCCAGTCCCTGCGACGTGGGCTCCGAACCAGTCGACTTGGCCCGAGACAGTCGACCGAGGACGCTGGTCGTATGCATCGTGAACTCTCAGGATGAACTCGTTCGAGTTGCTTGAAACGATTTTAAATGCGGGTTGATTCGTTTGGGGACAACGCGGTCTGTCGTTGACGTGACGTAGAGGTTATGGCGAGCCTTGGCAAAGCCCATTCGTTGCCTGCAGTACATCGATGCATTCGCAGAGGCATGGGGGGTGCAAAGCTACATCATAGCTGCACTGGGGATGCCTTTATCGTACAATACGCACGCACCTCCATGATCGTTCTTGCCGCGCGACTACTTCAATGGATTCCGTTGGGAAGGAATTGGACGCCGAGACATCCGGATAACGATTTTGACATGGCCGCCATGGTCACTAGAGAATTCCGTCTGAAGATGGCGCGGTTGGTCGATCGGATCACGGCCAAGGAACTGGTCGAGATCCTCAAGAATCCCGAAGCGAAAAGCGCCGTGCGCATTGTGGACGTTCGCGACGTTGACTTTGCCGGTGGGCACATTCGAGGGGCCATCAACGTCCCAGAAGAACACTTTCATGACGACGACGAAGTCGACAACTTTGTCGAGGAGATGAAGTCTGTGCCCACCGTCATCTTTCACTGCATGATGAGGTCCGCCGCCATCTGCCCCGCATGGAATTTTAACGTTTGATATCGTATAGCCAAGTCCGTGGTCCATTTTGCGCTGGCCGATTTCAATCGCGCATGAATGTCGTCCTCGAAGACGCCGCTGTCAAGCCCAAGGTGCTCGTCTTGACGGGTGGGTTCCAGCTCTTCCGACAGGTAGGTGCCTCCATACTTTTAAGCGGATCTTTGGTTCATAACAATACTTGGCGTGATGAGTAGAACTACAGCCACGACGACGAGTTGGTCGAAGGGGTGCCGAAGGAAGAAGACTAGGTTAGGACCCGACGGCATAAGACTGCCACGTTGGTCGGCTGTGCTGATCCTTGGTAATGTAGTCTATGAGAAATCCCGGTGCAATGCACGGTATTCCTAGCCCTTGCCACCGCTTCACTGCTTGATCCATCTTCTTTGCTTCGCCCACAAGCACCATCGTGTCTTTGTCCTGCATTCCATTCCAACACGTGTCCATCATCATGATCCATCCACATGGTACGTACGAATTTCGACGTGTCGTCTACGACCGTTCCACCTGCCGCTTGAATGATTCGCCTGCACATGTCTGCCGGCGGCGTCATTGAGTCAGCGTCATGCAAGCCAAATTTTCTCCGGTAAAATGCGCCTTTCGACCGCCCCGACGTGATTTCTTGCCGCCAGTACTGCGCCACCAACGGCCAGATGCGGTGGTCCAGTGAGCCCTTTGCCGTACGTTTCGACGCGGTGGGGGCGCCCCACTCGAACGGCACTTCGTCGACAAACATGCCTTTCGCCAGACATTCCTTGAGGTAGGCGGGGTACAAAATCCACTACAAACAACAATATGTTGTGGCCACCATCGTTCGAGAATCCAATCCATCGTACCTTGCCGGACGCGATTCCGCATACGACCTTTTCCGTCCGTCGAAGGTCTTTGCAAATGATGTGGGTGCATGCTGGATCGAATGCCCTCTTTGTCTCCAAGACAGTGCCGCCCAATGCCATCACGATCGACGCGTCCATCGCCATATCTTCGTGGGAACCAGTCAGGAGAAATACGTAGCGAGAGGCTTTCGGTTTGGCCAGTGGGGCTGATTTATTTGGCGTGGGGGTCGATGGCGCATCAGTTGTCTCCATCTGCATCAGAATGTGCTAAGAACAACCAAGATCAGCATGTGGTTGCGGGAATACCCGATTCGCAGCAGCCGTGCGCCTAGATTTTGCTGGCGGAGGTGGATCGTCCTGTTCGATGACTTCAATTTCATCATTCGATTCCGTTGCTGTCGCGCGAGACGGTCGTTTCTTGGCCTTAGCAGTTGGTTTCTTCGTAGCCGCAATGGTCGACCGGCCGTGCTTCGCAACAATTTCATTCTCAATTGAGTTGGTCGCGATGGCTTTGCGCAGTTGAATAGGCGTTGTCACGGCACTGCCAGCCTCAGCTACTATTTCGGTAGACGGCTGTTTGGATGGAGTGGATGCTGCTTTCAAGGGAGTTGATCGTTTGTCGTTTTCCAACGCATCCAATGCATCGTCCACTTGAAATTTCGGCCCCTTTTTCGCACCAGGCTTTGACAGCGTCATCTTGGTTGGGTTACCAGAGCTAATTGTGTCCATTGCGGTTTTAGGGACTTCCACTGCGACATTGGTTGAAGTTGTGTTCGTCGTGGCGCCATCGATGGTTGCGCTCGCTGAGGGACGTTGTTCTAGCCACGAATATGCGGCTTCATGTACCTTTCGCCACTGTTGCACACACTGGACTAGCCACTAGCAACATATCCCACGACAAGTCAGCAACTCAAAACCCCAAGAATGCCTTGGTTCGACAGATGAACAAAATTACCTCAAATTTGACGACGTTGGTGAGGCCCCACGCAAGTGACCGTTTGAATTTTTCACCTGAAGGCTCAAGACACAGCAAGTGGGTGGTGTGGCTCCTACAGAACATTATATCAGACACGTAAAACACGCCATGAGAACACTTCGTTGACTTTGCGTACCGAGATAAAACAGACAGGTAACACGCGCCGGTGAGCCGCACAAGGGCTTGAATATCATCGCGAGTTGGACTGGACCGGCCGTTGAATCCCGAGAGTGTGATCACGCACCCTTCCATGCCAGTAATTCCGCCGTGGCGTCGCGATGGTGCGTACAGGGCTTGCCGTACGAGCGACGTCTCTACATCATTCAAACCATGATGAGTTTCTGTGTCCATCACAAACGCATAGGAAGCGCCATTACCCGGAGACGTCGCCACGATGGCTTTCGCAGAAATACATGCCGCCACCCATTGCATGCTGACGATGGGTTTTTGCATCTTCAAAGCGGTGGCGTACTCGGCGCCGCTTTGGTATCCGCAGACGACGTAAGAAGCTTTGGGCAATTGGATGAGGACGTCTTCGGAGCTAGGAGACACCACAGATGCTCCCAACGCCTCCAGCGCATGCATCATACGATGTCGCAGGGAGGTAGGAATGTGCCGGGCAAAAAGGATCGTCTCACCAGCCATGGCGTCGGAAGTGACGGTCCCCTACAGCTAGTCGTAAGTCTTCGATCAGGAAGATGGAGATGAGCATAGCTTACTTTTGCCAGATCTTTCCACAAGTCGTCTGAGGCAGGCACAGGCGGGTAAATCGTTTGCTTTTGGCACGTTTCTATTAGGTCTTGGACGGTTAGTTCGCTGGCAGAGGCAGTGGAGCTCGTCGCGGACAAAATGTCGCTTCCGTCGGGAAAGCTAAAATCGCTCTCGGGCACTCGACGGCCCTGCTTAACGCACTCCTGAACCCAGTCGTAGCTTACGATTTGCGGGGACAGCAGACCGCATTGCCCGAGGAGGTACTGCACCACCATGTCTGGTAACGACCCTTTGCAACCACCGGCAGCGAAGCGGTCACAGCCGTCGCGCACAAGCGCAACGTTGGATGCCACTTCGTCAAGCATGGGTTTGGTCTGTCGCTGCCACTCGACAGCTTGCATGTAGTCGCTCCCGCTGTTGCGCAAACATAGAACGTGAGTTGCTGCATTTGTCGGCAGCGATACGAGTTGTCCACCACCATTTGCCATCAGCGCGGCAATCACCTTGCGAGGGTCCACATCCACTTGCACGCAGTAGAGCACGACGGACGAAAACACTTTCTTCGGGTTTGCCGAGAATCGGTCCGTTGGCAATAGCAGCTGCGAATTCTGCAGCACGCTTCGGAAAATCCACGTGGGAGTCACCAGCGGAACGTAGCAGTTCTCACGAAGCGTCAAGTACGAGTCGTAGTGACTTGATGGGCATATTACATAGCTCTGGACGGGTGTCGTCCCTGGTCGTGTGCCGCCTTTCCCTTGGACGACGTCGATCGAATCCGTCACTTGTCCTCCCATCACACGGACACATACTTGGACGCATTGGCGTTGCACTCCCGTGATAGACGGGCATATGTACACCCACCAAGCTGGCGCTTCTTCTTCCGTTGGCTGCGGTTGCATAGGAGCCTTCTTCGTCGACTTGGGTGCCCGTCCCATGGGATGTTGTTGAGATGAAGTTTCCGTGGCGCCAAAATATATAAATTTGCACAGTGCACAAGTTTATACTAAAGCCAAGCCAACATTTTGAATTGCGCGCTCAACCCTTTCGAGGATGTTAAAGAGGGAGGCAAATTCATTGGCTAAAATGATGCCTTCAATCAAAAATCGATTGGTCAATACTCTATCCATTGACCAATCATATCTCGTCAACATCCACATTGGTGATGGCATCAAGGCCGCGACACACCATGTCCATGGAGCACCAAAGCAGCGCTTGCATGATTGAGCAAAGTTGAATGGTGTAACAACTTTGTTTAAGGAACAAGCAGCCTGAGATATCAGAGCAGACCGGCATGTTGTCGAAGAGCAGCCACAAAGGTGCTTGTCCACATCGCACAAACTCGGCCCTCGGACGTCGAGAACCAGACTGTCCGATCGGCACAAAACATGCGTGACCAAGTCTTCCTTGATTGAAAAATTTCTCCGCTCTGTGTGGAAAGTGACCAGAGGAACACCTCGACCACACTTCATACACATCCATGCATTCACCATCGTTTCGAAACATTTCTTCCACCGCCGATAGAGACCGTGATGGCCCCGACAAGAGGCGCACACGAACATGAGAAAAGAGGAATTGTCGTGGATGAAAACGTGTTAGATACAAACGGTGGGCTTCAAACCCGCTTAGGCCGACTGGGAGACGTAGATGGAGTCCTTGGAGACGGCGATCCCGACGCGCGAGTCCTTGGACACGACGGTCGTGTTGCCCAAAAAGTAGTACTCGGCACCGACGTCCGAGGCAGTCGCGGCCAAGATGTCGCCCTTGGTCGTGGTAAAGTACTCCTTGCCGACCGTAAAGTCGGCGTTGGCAATCTTGACCTCGCCGCCAAACACGACGCCGTTCGAGCCAGACCCGACACCGACTGGCGCACCGAGGAACTCCACGACCGCCACGCGCTTGTGCTGGACCTTGTCCAACGTGCCCGAGTACACGGCGAGGAAGCTCGAGTTCGAGACCGGCACGATGTCCAGCGTGACCGCGCCAGAGGCCGGCGCCGCCGTCTGGCCAACCAGTGTAAAGTCGCCGTTCGAGATGCGCATCAACGGCGTCACGGGGACGAGCGAGAACGAGTCGGTGACCTTGAACACTTGGGTCGTCGGGCGACCGTAGTTGTTTGGGTTGAGGAAGAGCAGCGCGAGGCGATCCGCGCTGACCAAGTGCACGCTCGGCTTGGGCGACCACCCGTAGAACGTGCCAAAGTCAAACGCACCCGCGACCGACTGCACGACGTAGTCGCCACGAAACACAATCTTGCTCGACGACGTGACCGCCACCGTCGCAATCGTCAGCGCGTTGTTGTTGGCCTTGTCGTAGAACGAGAGCGCGATCAAGTTGTCCGAGAGCGCCGTCGAGTCCAAAAAGTACGCCGGCTGGTAGTTCTTGTTGCACACTTCGCCGAGCTGGAACACGCCCGTCGCGTTTGTGACGGCCAGGAGCACGCACAGACCCGACTTGTTGACCGGGTTCGAGTTGAACCACGTCACGACAAACGCGCCGGGGAGCGCCGCGATCGCTTGGGGCTTCGAGTTGGTGCACGAGTCCGACCCGTCGTAGTTGTTGGCGACACCAAAGCGCAGTGGCGCCGACACCGAGATCGCGCCGTCCGCCGCCACGGACCCGACGTGAATGTTCTGGTACCACGACCCGTTCACAACGTACGTTTCGAAGGTCGTGGCGGCGAATTGCGTCGCCGAGATGCGGCCGAGCGTGTTGGACACGGACCCGTTCGCGAGCTGCACCTTTTGCGCCGCTTGCACTGCCAACGCCTTGTCCGCCGCGATCGACACCGGCAACACGTGCACGACGCCCAACGACGTCGACTGCAAGATCACCGCCTGCGAGTTGCTCAACGTGGCGATGCCGCGGATCTGGACCCCCGCCAAGCTGTTGTCCTTGGCCACGTCCGCGACCTTGGCCGAGTTGTCCTTGCCCACCGTCACGGTCGTCAATACGGACGTCGTCTTGTTCTTCAAAAAGTACGACAGGATCGCCGTGTTCGAGTTCTCGACGCCGCTGCGGGCCAACGACATGTACGCCAACTCGTCCGCCGGCAACGGGGCCGCGTCCAAGTACGCAGTGGTGCCGGCACCAGCGCGGATGGCGCCGGCGGGGGTGAAGCTCACCACCTTGCTCGCAATGTCGCCGTTCGCGGCAAACGTGTCGGCCGTCACCTTGACGCCCGACCGGGCCGAGTCGTTGAAGTGGAGCACGTACAGCACGATCACGTTGATCACCAAGAGCACGATCAGGACCAAGTGGACCAAGAACTTGCGCTTGGTGCGGGCGGCGTCGACGGCGACGTCTTGCTGGACGTACGGCACCTCAGAAGGATGGGCCATCACGTGCTCACGGCGAGGCCAATTGTATAATGATGTACCAGCTCATCCATGTTCGTGGATGAACGT
Organism: Aphanomyces invadans; assembly: GCF_000520115.1. Taxonomy (NCBI): domain Eukaryota; phylum Oomycota; class Saprolegniomycetes; order Saprolegniales; family Verrucalvaceae; genus Aphanomyces; species Aphanomyces invadans. The sequence goes on from NW_008580161.1 coordinate 83,607, forward strand.
TTGCAAATTGACATCCAACTTCAAGTTTTTTGGTGGATCCAATCAGAGGATGTGAATTGTAGATTCCATGGATTTATAGCCAATCGACGTTGTGTGTTATGCTTGAGTGGCTAGAATTGTCTCGGTACGTTCGAAGTGTATGTTGACCAAGTTTGTGGATCATGCAACAGTCACCACATCCACCAACCAGTTCCTTTACCGAGCGCACACAAGTGGGCTGGATACAACGAGCCACCCGCGGCTGCATCCTGCCCCCTCGTCAGTCCTCTCGTCAAGAGTTGGCGCCAGCAGAGTCGCCAGAATGTTCAGAAGTCGATGTTGGCACGTGCATTCGAGATCTTTCACGCGTCGACTGCCATCATGGCCAGCCAATCACGCGAACATTGCAGGCGCCAGGAGACCGCTCCCACTGCCATTTGCCCAGTTACGGCGGGGAATCTCATACAGTACAAGAATTGGAACGTACGACTTGGTTACGCTGAGATATTCGTACGTACAGCTAGACGTATTGCACGTACAGAAAAATCATACAAGAACTGTTCATTCGATCGAAACGTGCGCTTGCCAAAGTTGCTGGGCAGGAATGCTAGGCTCTGACGCGAGTGATACAAGTGATGGCGCGCAGGAGCGTGGGGGGAAGAAGACGATGAAGAAGCGCGGGCGAATGTGCTCTCGCCTTTCGTGAAGGGATTGGGTGCCGCCTTCGAGGCTGACCACAGTGGTAGAATGTTGGACGAGTACGGCAGGAACTCGAGACGAACAAGGTGTATGTGGTTGAAGTTCAAATGTCATGTTGGTGGCGGTGTGAGGCTGCCAGCAGCGCCATCCTCTGGCCTTCCAAATTGTCAGCGGGCTTGCTTCGTTGGCACCTTCTCGCCAGTCCGATTCAGATCGTTGAAGTGAATGCCCATTCAACCGCTGAACTCAACGCTGGTATCTCACACTGCAGGAACTGTCAAGGTTGTGGCCACGATCGAGCGATTATGGAACCCTAAACAGCATCGCACGCCGTCCGCACCCTTCAGGGAGGGCCGCCAGCAAACGACGAAGAGGGCCAGCAGCACACGCCAACGAGGGGTCAT